>NC_135336.1:39724953-40027983 GCF_023851605.1 Tamandua tetradactyla
GTCAACACATTTTTTCAACATGAAGAAATTAGAACAGTCACTGCCCAAATATCCCTGAAGTTTGGGAGAAGGATCCAATGAGAGAGAGGAGTTGTAACAGAGAAGATAGAATTTAGCAAATGGTTGTGACTACTGAACAACTATAGAGATTCTCTTGTTAGTCTCTACTGTATTAGAACAGCTAGAAGGAAATATCTGAAACTGTGAAGTTGTAACACATACCATCCTTAGAAATTTATAACTACTTGTTAAACCATACTTTAAAATTTATCTCTTTTCTGCATATATGTTATACTTCACAATAAAAAGTGTTAAAAATACAGTATATTGAATAGGAAAGTTTGACATAAAGAGCCATTAACTACAATAAGGAATTTGTTAATAAGGGATTGGTTAGTGTTTTAGTTTGCTAAAGATAGCAGAATGCAACATACTAGAGCTGGATTGGCTTTTAATAAGAGGATTTATTTAGTGACAAATTTATAGTTCTTCAGAGGAAAGGCAGATGGTTTTCCTCTGGCTTTCTCTGTCACATGGAAAGGCACATGTGGACATCTGCTGGGCTTCCCTCCCAGCTTCTGGGTTCAAACAGCTTTCCTGAGATGATTCTGCATCTCCAAAGGTCTGCTCTAAGCTGAGTGCTGAGATGAGGTATGCTAAACTGATGAAGTATTTTCTGACCTCCCTCTTTTAAGCCTCCAGCTAATTAAAAAACATCATTCATTGTGATAGGCACTCCCCTTAGCCAATTGCAAATGTAATCAGCCATAGATGAATTTCACATACTGATGATTTAAATCCATAGCAGCAGAATAATGTGGCATCATTACCTGGCCGAGCTGATACCTGAACCTATCAGAGTTAGTAAGGAATAAAGAGAATTCCAAAAATTATAAAAACACACATATAAGGAATAGCCACTACCCCTAGGGCAGAGATAGAGTTCTCAAGGAAGAACCTTCCTCCCTGAACCCCCATCCCCACCCCCACATCTGAGAAGGCACAGCCATGATTCACTGAATGGTAAAGAAGTTACTGTGGCAGAACTTCCTGGAAAACCCACCCTCCCCCCATCCCCAAACAGGGTGCCAGGGAGAGCTGTTTACTGGGATGTAGCTCACCTAAGGTTCTCTGCTAGGTAACAACCCAAAGGAGTGCTGGGGGGAGCTGCTGCTTGCTTGTTGCTGCAGACAGCACTATACTGGAGGAGCTGCCTGAGCTGCAGGAGGCTGGTGCTGAAGAAGCCACCCAGAGTGTAGTTGGCAGGAGCTGGGAAGCTATGTGCACTGCAGATGTCAGATATTGGAGAAGTTGCAAATGCTTCAGGAGCCTGGTGCTGGCCAAAGCTGCACACATAGCAGTAGCCTGCTGCAGGAGCACATCAGGACCAAGGAAAAACTTCCTCCTGCACTTTCTTCACTGTCCTCAACTAGCGAAGCTTACCATTAAGCCAGCTGACAAATAAAAACTATTTAAAAGATCCAATTGTATTTTTGCACAGTAGGTAGGCAGTAAAGGGTAATTGGAAATGAGAGGCAATAACTTGAAACTGGTACAGTGCAGAAAGCAAGTCTTGCAGCCAAAGGGAAGATCATGAGATAAGACATGTGAAGATGACTATCATGTCTGGCAGTTTGAGGGCTAGATACCCAGACTGGCATTCCCACTACAAAGCAAGTAAACAGAAATTAAATATGCTGGATAAAAAAGAAAGAAACCTGTATTGAAATGCTTCAGGGAGACGGCAAGAAAATAAAAGATACTTAGATACCACAACTAAGTGAAAGCATGAATTCAAACGCTGATGATGGCTTTCACTTTGGAAGCACAGGCCAAATCTTTTGAACTTGAACTTAATTTTCTGGTCTTGAAGAGTGCAGGGGTCAAAAGATTAATTCCAGGATACTCTCAAATTTGGGAGACTAATAGTAACACCCTCTTACATTTTATTGGGATGCAAACACTCAATGTGGAGGGTAAATTAGGCACCCAGATTGAATCATTATAGTTATTTAGTGTGACAATGAAATAAATCCATCTGACTCCCCTTTACTAAGGGGCCTGGGAGAAAAATTGCAGCATTAAACTTTGGCACTGGTTGAAGGGGGAAACTTCTCACCTCAGAATCCATAACCGCAACCTTACCCCTAGGGGAATGCATCCTGAATTCACACCACCCACATGGTCTGAAAAACTTCAAGGTGTAAATTTAAAGTGATGCCAGGGTGGTACGGTTGGTTGGAAAAAGTAAACACAAATCCTTCCATGTGGAAAGCTGCCTTCAATCCAGGCTTCAAAAAAGTCCCACAGATCAATTCCAATAATTAATAGGCCACCATCAAAATTCATAGAGTACACAAGGAAATATAGCCACAGTGAACAAGAACCAAATGAAACAATAAACCCACAAAAGTATCACCTCTTTGAATTATCAATACAATTGGTATGTTTAATATGTTTAAAGGAATAAAAGACTAAAAATGACCATGATGATTTTAAAATGAATAACACAGAGCCATAGAATATAAGGTTATAATAATTAAAAAAAATCAATTAGATTAGTTTAAAAGCAGATTAGACACTGCTGAAGTCAGAATTAGTGAACTAGAAGATAGAATTGAAGATTATGCAGAATGTAGGGCAAAGAAATAATAAGGAAAAAAAATGATACATTGAGACATGATTGATAGAATGAAAGTTTTCAAATACTTGAATTCGAATTAATGGATGAGTGGTAAAATGGAAAAGGGAAATATTTAAGAGATAATGTTGGAAATTTTTTCAGAACTAATGAACAGCATGTATGCAAAGATTTAGGATGCACAACAGATTCCAAACAGTATAAATAAAAAGAAATCCACACTCACCTTTAGATCAATGTTAAACACCAGAGGCAAGAAAAATGTAAAAGGAAAAGAAAAAAGAGTCCCAAAAAGAGAATATTAAATTGAGAACAGCCAATTTAAAGAAAATAGAATCATAATTTCAATGTGCTAAGAAAATAACACCTGGAATTTTATGCCCATCAAAAATATATTTTATAACAAAGGAAAAGTGAAATCATATCAGACAAACAAAAACTGATTCTGCAATCAATCAACAATCTCTAATCTAAAGAAATTCTAAAGAATGTATTTCTGCTAGAAGAAGATGATTCCAGATGGATTACTGAGATTTAAGAAGAGCTGATAAAACAAAGTGTAATATATAAATAAACCTAAGCAAACATTGACTGTAAAAAATTAATAATTTTTAAGAGTTTAAAAATATATAGCTATAATATGCAGAAAAATAGCCCATAAATTGTGAGGGATTATTAAAAGTGAAAGTGTTCCTTGAATTGTTTGAGTGAATGATCGAGATATTGATTAGTTTTAGAATTTGATAAGTTAAATATTATGGTAAAATTGCCGTGGTAAATACTAAAATAATGGAAATAGAATGGGTTTATCCATATTTTCAGATTGTTTTCCTATGGTCATTTATTATTTAGTTAGTTAAAAAATATTTTTTATCCCACCAAGATGGGAATTGATTTACTTTTATTGAGAGCTCAGATGTATAAAGAGCTTTATGAATGGTTTAATCTGTGCTTTATCACTGTATTTTCTTTTTATGGTTTTCTCTTCTTGGTAGGTCACCCTCACTTATATAACACAATGGATGCAGCAGTTTTAGACATCACATCTGTAAGACTCAGATTCCAAAGGAAGAGAGAACTTTTCTTTGCTCATCTCACAAACAGAAGTCTTAGACTTCACTCTGATTGACCCACACGTAAGCCAATCATTGTGGCCAAGGGAATGTCATGCACTGGCTGTTTTAAGCATGAGTTGCACAGATCCCTCTAAGTGTCTGAATCCATTGAGCTAAAAGAAAATAAAACATCTGTTATGAGTATTAGCATGCCTCTATCAATCATTTTACTGCATGGAGCCTTATAGAAGCTTTATGTTCTAAAATTCAGTTTTTTAAATTTTTAAATAATTTGAATAAACCAAACTTGCATTCCTGGGATAAGCTCAACTTTGTCGGGATGCAATGTCTTTTTTTATATATGGCAGGATTCAACTTGTTAATGTTTTGTTGAGAATTTTTTGAGTCTGTAAGAATTCTGACTTACAGTTTTCTTTTCTTGTAATGTTTCTGTCTGGCTTTGGTATCAGAATAATGCTATCCTCATAAAATGAATCGGGATACATTACCTCTTTTTATATTTTCTAAGAGTTCCTGTTAGTTTGTTATTAGTTCTTCCTTAAAGATTTGGTAGAACTCACTAGTGAAGCCTGAAGTTTTCTTTGTAGGAGGTTTTAAAATTATATAATTCTCTTTGTTTAATAGACATAGGATGATTCATGTTTTCTATTTCTTCTCTTATTTGTTTTGGTAATTTATGTCTTTCAGGGAAATCGTTCATTTCCTCTAAGTTGTTGAAATTGTTGGCATAAACTTGTTGATAATAACCTAATTAATATTTATAAGATTAGTAGTGATCTTTCCTCTTTCATTCTTGATATTGGTAATTTGTAGCTTTTCTCTTTTTAAAACTTTTAAAATAATTTGAGTAATAATATACAACTTGAGATTGTATAATTATAAAGGTCAAAAGGCAAACTTGATGTGCATGAGATATAAATGCTACTGAAAGGCACATTTGTAGATTTAGTACAAAGGATATCTAAGAATGTCGAGGCTTCTTGAAGTTGAAAGGAATTAACCATTAGCTGATCAATGGTAATAATATAGATTTGGGTCATGATAACTCTCAATAGGATGGCTGGGAGGAAATAGCTGTTAAATAAATAAATGGACTAATACATTTATCAAATGAAAAGTAAGAAGAAACTAGATGGATACTAGATGAATATTCAAGGAAATTGTTGCAATTTGATCAGTTCTCCATATTGCCACCTGCATTATCTTTCTAAAACACATTCATCTTTGTAAATCCCCAAATTAAATATTTTCGTTGGTTTCCCATTGTTTTTGTGATCCATTTGAATGCCTTTGGGTGGCATGTAGGGCTTTTTATAGCATGGCCTCATTTATCCAGCCTCATCACTTACCTCTTTTTCCAATATGTTGTAGCCATCCTAGAAACAATCTTTTAGGTAGGTAGATAGATGAATACATATTAAATACTTTTGTTTTGGCCTTATCTTTCTGTAATTTCTAAGTGAAGTTTTCTTTCAAGGTCCAACTCAAAGGTCATCTCATATGGACTTTCTTTTCTCACTCCTAGTATATAATTAATAGCATTCAATGTCATTTATTCATCCCTCCAGTCTATTACCATGTCACATTTAATCATATATAGGTGCTTAAGTGGCTGCTCCCTTCCATATAGAAACTCTTTTAGGACAGTGACTGTCTTATTCATTTTTGTACCCCAAACTTCTTGTACAAACTTTGCATATTGTAGGCATTCAGCAAATATATACTTGATGAAGATACATGATAACTCTTAGTTCAGAATTGTAGTCTCAGTGTCACAAACCAGAGCCTTATAGAGAAAGATGCAGTTCTTTGGCTTGGGAAGACAGCACCAATCTGAATCGACTAATTTACAAATGTGAGTCTGTTTATCAAAAGGGAGAACAGTCCAAGTTTAAGTTCAACTTAGAAATAATTATCATTTTTATGTACAAAAGAAACTACACTCATCAAAACAATTATAAAATAATTGAAGGTTTTACATAGCTGCTGAATGAACAGCACAAGTATAGCAGTTGATTTTACAGGGCAACATTTTGACCCCAAATGTGAGTTTGCAAACGGATTAAAACTGTATTGAAAATGTAATTCTAAAAATGTATGGCAAATTACTTTAAGGTGTACTAAGACAGAGATATGATAATATTAAAGTGTACCAATGGACTAGACATTCTGCTGTTTGACAGGCCTAATAAAATTGTAATACTTATTGGTACTCCTGTTTTACTAAGTATAAGTATTATAAGATATACATAAAAGGTAAGAAATATGTCATTCAGATTAAGAAGCCAAAAGAAAAATGATACTTATGGAATACCTAATAATGCAAATTATCATCTCAATGACTCAATTTAATTATCATTTGGTATTTAACAGTATTTATCAAGTTAAATATTTTAAGAAACACCATTTATCATGTCTGCATTAGTTCCAAATATATTTCTGCAAACAAAAAGTTTTTTCCCTTTAATATAATGTATTGTAAATCACACTAGAACAATAGTTTTCTACGTTTTATCCACAGAAGCAAACCTGAAGGATATGATATACTCATATCAGTAATAGTGATTTATTACTGTAGAATAATACAATCTGAAGGAGAGACACTTACCATCACTTGGAAAATCATTGTAACAAGATATGATGATGAAAATAATTATTTCCCATACAGCTTTCTAGGAGAATGTCACAGTTCTTCCAGTGCTGGAAGAGACAGCAATAGTGCATTAGATGCTCAAACCAGGGATTTTTCCAGAGACTGTGTGGAAAAAATTCAACAATATTTGCTGAATAAATCTGTACCAGGCAACATAAAAGCTGGAGGTCATCTAGCAAATGAAGTCATATAGCAACTGATGTCATACAGCTACTGAGGCCACCACTTAAGGGCATTCATTGTGGGCCATGTATGTCTGATAAGCAGACTGAGAACATTGAGATACGAGATCATGTAATTTAAAAAGAGGGAGATTATGGGCATTAATAGGTCTCTACTTCTGGGTCCATTCCAGCTGTGAGTCCAGACTCAGCAATAATTCCTGTCCTTAGATTCTGCAATTTCCTTTGACTCAGTCTTCACTTAAGCTTTCTCCAGTGTGTTTCTGTTTCTTACAATTAATTGTCCTTGAGCATGAGGACATGCAATAAAAAAACAAGTCAGTAAATGTCCATATGGTTTAATTTTTTAAGACCAGATTAATTTGAGAAGTATAAATACAATTTATCTTTTAAAATACTGCCAACATAGCAAGATTGACAAATATTTTCAACATGTTTGTTCTTTATTGTGGTCTAGAAAATGAGGAATTGGAATTTGTAATAGTCTTTATTTTAGATCACCTTTTAGCCTATACTCTTCTAGAGGTTAACAAACTTTTTCTCTAAAGGGGCAAATAGTATTTTAGGTTTTGGAGGCCATCTGATTTCCACAGAGCTATGCAACTCTGCCATTGTAGCGCATTTTTGTAAAGCCCTATGAAAAGCATCTGCAGACAATGCATAAATGAATGAATTATAGTGCAATAAATAGGCAGTAGGCCAGATTTGTCTCTTGGCCATAATCTACTGGCCCCTGTACTAAATGGTTGTAAACCACCCCCACCCCACCCTGGGCCTAACCAACTTAAAGTTTAGTGTTAGTTTTTCCAGTGATTCTCTAAGACCTTGAAAATTAGTTCAATGTTTTTCAGACTCAAGCTTTTTACTTTATAAAATAGGAGTATGATAATAATTCTAATTGGCCTCAAATAATTTGATGAGGAATATTTAATAAATCAAACGAGGTAAACTATAGTAACGCAGTAAAAAAGTTGCCTGGTACAGATTTATTCGACAAATATTGTTTGTGTCAGACTTTATTCCTAAGCATTGGAAAAATATCAGGGAAAAGAACAAAGTTAGTAGTAACTGCTCTTGTTATTGTGAGAGGCAGATTGACCACTGGAGAGAAGTCTGTAAATTCTCTAAATTTCACTGATCAATCAACTATTAAATACGAAACTTAAAAAAATTTAAAACGCCAATGAATAAAATTAAATCAACAGACAGGAGCTGTAAATAGTCCTATAATAGAAAAAAATAAATCATACTGTGATGGTTAATAAATGTAATTTAGCACAGTGTTATATATAAAAGATGTGTTTCAGGTCAATGAGATCATACAGTATTTGTCCTTTTGTGTCTGGCTGATTTCATTCAACATAATGTGCTATTTCACTAAACATAATATGAAATAATTAGAATAAGTAAACTCATAGAGTCAGAATCCAGAATATTGGCTAACAGAGAACCAGGTAAGGATAGGGAAAAGGGAATTAAGGCTTAAAATATACAGAGTTCCTATTTAAGATGATGAGAAAGTTTTGGTAATGAACGGTAGTGAAGGTAGTACAACATTGTGAACATAATTAACAGTGCCGAATTATGTATTTGAATGTGGATAAAAGAGGAAATTTTAGGTTCTATATATAGTCCTGGAAAAAAAAAGTTGTTAAAAAGCCATGGAACTCAACATGAAAAAGTTAGAATGGCCATAGTCCAAATACTAAAGAATGGGATAGAAAGATCAAAGGTGACGGTGGAGTTATACAAAGAGAAGGTAGGGTTAAACAAATGAACATGATTGCTGAATCACTAAGTTGATGAACGGTAGTGAAGGTAGTACAACATTGTGAACATAATTAACAGTGCCGAATTATGTATTTGAATGTGGATAAAAGAGGAAATTTTAGGTTCTATATATAGTCCTGGAAAAAAAAAGTTGTTAAAAAGCCATGGAACTCAACATGAAAAAGTTAGAAATGTGCATTTTGTGCATGACTGCTCTGTAACCCAAAACTCTAATTCTTAGAGCAGCTAGAGGTAAAAACCTAAAATTGTGGAATTGTAACTCATACCAAAATCTGAAATAAGTTCTACAATTAATTCTTGTGTTGTGCTTTAAAATTTGCTTTTTTGTATATATGTTATTTTTCACAAAAAAGGAAAAAAATCGATTGTGATGATAAAAAAAATATTTCTTCTAGCCTCCTATATTCTCGAGCAGTTAGAAGGAAAAATCTGAGATGATCGTATGGTAGACCATGACAAACTCTGGGATCTGTGCTGTAACTACCTATTCAAGAGTGCTTTGAAAACTATTCCTTTTTTCTTTCTTTGCTTTGTATATATGTTATATAATACAATAAAAAAAAAGTTAAAAAAAAAAAGCCATGGAACTGCACAACATGAAACAGTGAACCCTAAGTTAAACTATGGGCTATAGTTAGTACAATTATGAAAATGTGCGTTCATCGATTTTAGCAAATGTTCCATGCCAAGCAAGTTGTTAATAAAAGGGTGGTATATGGGAAATGTGCATTTTGTGCATGACTGCGCTATAACCCAAAACTCTAATTTAAAAAAATGTGTTTAACATGTTAGGAAAATATTGTTATTTTGGTTCTTATGTTAAGATAAAAAAAACTATAGTTCCATGCAGAAGGTTTAGATTCATTCAAGACTGAATGAAGAATCTTATCACCTGTCTGCTAGAGAGTCTAGATGGCTTTAGCTAAATGTCTAATAAAGTCTTAACTGGTGAGACTAAAGATATAAAAGGATCAGGAAGCCACAGCTTCCCTCCTGTGTTCCTTTCAGATAAAGGTCAAGGGTCCAATGACTGAGAGAGGTTTATATTATTGTTCTCTCAACACAGTCTGAAGTTATCTTCCAGATTGCAGATAAGTAGATGATAAAGGAGTTTATCCCATATACTGTGTAGTCTCCTGAGTCCAAGAATAAGGTTCTTAATTCGTTGGTTTATTTATCTAGCACTTTTGTGAGGTTCAAGTTCTTTGTGAATACTGGGATTCCTTTTAGTCTTTGTAACATCCACAGGGGAGAACAGAAGAGGTAGGGAAACAAGAAAGGGCAATATTCTCTTTTGTGAAAGAGACTATTTTAGTCAAAATATTTTATTTTTATGGGTACCCAAAACTTCTCTGCCTTGATGGTGAAGTCTTAGAGTTACGCTGAGGTCAGCCCTAAACCTTCCTCTTGATTTACTGACTTGGTGGTGGGTAGTCAGGAAGTTCTGAAAGGCTTTGCTTCTTGCTTCTTTCTTTAGCACTTGGAAGCACAAATTGCTCCTAAAAGTGCTCTCTGATAATCTAGACTGCAGACTAAGTACCTGACCATAAGTTTAATTGCCTGTCCTGGTAATCAGAAATGCTGACTCCTGGGCTTCACGCCAAACTCATTGAATTGGAAGCTTTAAGGTGTATGCAAGAAAGAAGGACGTGCATAGGGAAGAGATGGTGGTCATCTAAGAGTCTGCATTTTTAATAGACTCCCTGTTGATTGTTAAGCAAAGATAAAGCCTGCTTTCCAGAACCACTTTTCTAACTAATCCCTTCCCACAATACCATTTAATTTTTGTAATTATAAGGGTCACTATGTTGTTGTGTCAAGAGACTATATCCTGAACTTCTAGGGTAATTTCCCAGCCAAAACATATTGACAGTGATCAAATTGGTCTTCCACGTTTACAAAAATCAAAAGTAGTCAAAGTAGTCAAGTTTAAGCAAATAGGACCAGGCCATTGGAGTTCAAGAGCAGAGGTGTTTAACCTGGGGTCAGTAGATAAAGAGAAATATAACTTTTTCATTAATTTCTAACTGAAAATTAGCATTTCTTTCTATTATGAATGTGGCAACAAACCACATTTGTGTTAGCAGTACCTGTGACTCTGTCACCGATAGAAATCACAGATATTTTCATATTGCATTTTAGTTGTTATGGATAGCTTGAAATATCATTTACACTCATCACAACTTGAAATTACAGCCATTTTTAGACTCTATCACTAGATCTTATTTAAAATGTTAATAAGGCAGCACAGATATTACCGTATGACACCTTTAAAATATATTTTGATAACTATAACTGAATATAGTTGGTTCCCATTGTAATCTTATAATTTTATTATATGCATTTAGAAATGTCATTCTGAGAAGTATCTATAGCCTTCACCTTTTCTGTGAATAATTTTCCAAATATATGTATGTTATATATCTTCACATGATTGCCAAAGAAGTCCATGGAAGAAAAAAAGTTAAGAACTTCTGTTCTAAAGGCATCCCAAACTGTGAAGTAGCTTTTGGAACTATGAACAATGAACATTTTAAGATTACTGTAACCAACAGAGGTTTTTGCAGGTTTAACTCTGCATTAATTGTCACCAGTAATATATTGAAAGCTTCCCAGGTACTAACTAATTTTCTCAGACTATGGACAAGGCTTTCTTCACCCTTGCTCATCTAACCAGCTTCATTGTAACCAATCCTGCCAGCCCATGGAATTTAACCCCCTTGGTCTTACAGATGATTTTGATATTATGTGCCCTGTAGCCCTACAGTTGTCTGGATGGCAGTTCTTTGGATCTTCATTTATATTATGGTCATTAAGTGAACATTGGAGGTGTAGAAGAGAATAGAAAAGAAGTAAAGGTATGGTACCCACATTCCAGGACAATGGTTCTCAAACTCTGGTACTTGAGGCAGCTAAGATTTCGGGCTAAGTACATGAACACGAATGTCTGAGTTCAAATCTTTCCTCTGCCACTTTCGAGCAGAGTGACCTTGGGCAAATTGCAATTGTGCTTCCATTTCTTCATCCATAAATTGAAGATGATACATTGGTACACTCAGAACAGTGTTTGGCATATAGTAAGCACTCAATAAATGTTAGTTATTAAATACACAGAATCCTGGACTACAGCCCAAATTTCTGAAACAGAATGTCTGAAGGCTAGGCCATCTGCACACCACAGGTGATTTTAAAGTACTTAAGAACTGTTTTTACAATCTATTTTTCATGATTGCCCTCCTAAGAAACCATTTTAGACATTTTCCCCATAATACCTCTCACCATGAAATTTTAATACCACAAATATGTATCCCCTTTGGAGGACCACAAATCATTGTAATATCTAAGGTCTTTATGCCTCCTTCACCAAAACCAGGATTAGTTCTCACAGGAGCAGTATCACCCCTGTTGAGAATGCATGCCTTAAAACAGTGGATTCTTAATCTTGGTTGCACATTGGAATGAAGTGGGGAAGTTTTTAAATATTACCCATGCCTGGGATGCATCTGTGCCAGTTTGAAAGGATTATGCAGCCCAAGGAAGCCACAACATAATCCTAATCCAATCTTTGGGATGCAGCCATTTCTTTTAAACCCTCTTCAGCACTGCATGTTGGGATTTGATTAGATTATCTCCACAGAGATGTGAATCGCCCGATTGTGGGTATTAACCTTTGATTAGAGGGAGATGTGGCTCCATCCATTCCAGGTGGGTCTTGATTGATTTACTGGAGTCCTTTAAAAGAGGAAGCATTTTGGAGAGAGCCATGAGAGAACCATGAGAACTACCAGAGCCCACACAGCCAGAGACCTTTGGCGATGAAGAAGGAATACACCTCTGGGGGAGCTTCATAAAACAAGAAACTTGGAGAGAAAGCTAGGAGATGTCTCCATGTTCACCATGTGCCTTTCCAGTTGAGGGCAGAACTCTGAACTTCCTCAGCCTTTCTTGAGATAAGTAATCTCTTATTGGTGCCTTAATTTGGTCATTTTTATAGACTTGCTTTAATTGGCACATTTTCATGGCTGTAGAACTATAAACTTGTAACAATAAATTTCCCCTTTAAAAAGCCATCCTGTTTCTGGTATACCACATTCTGGCAGCTGGCAAACTAGAACATACCCCAAACCATTTAAATTAGAATCTTAGGGAATCACAGGTAAAAACGTCTTTTTTAAAACCCCAGATGATTCAAATATGCAACCAAAGTTGAAAACCACTGCTTTAGAGTTTGATGTCCTCTTATAGGAGATTGAAATCTGTTTGGCAAACAGGACTCAGAAGCACAACCTATTAACAATGCAGAAATGAACAGAACAGTAAATGCTATAGGAATTCAGAAAAAGGAAAGATTAACACGGGCTGTTATAATTGGGAGAGGTTTGTCAAGATGAGTTTCGAACTGGACGAGATTTAGAAAGAAAGAATGGGAGAGAAATTTCAAATGCAGAAATAACTGGCCAAGACTATAAAAAGAACATGGGGTGTTTGGGGGATGTGGTAGGTTGAATGGTGGCCCCTGAGAAGATTTGTCTGAAGCTTGTGACTGTGACCTTCTTTAGAAAAAGAGTCTTTGTGGATAAGTAATTAAGTTAAAGATTTCAAGATGAGATCATCCTGGATTAGGGTGGGAACTGAATCCTATAACAAGGGTAATTGTAAGAGAAGGGAAAGGGAAAATGTACAAGGAAGAAGTTGATGTGAAGATGGAGGCAGAGATTGGAGTAAGGATTGCAACAAGCCAGAGATTGCAAGAGCTAGCAGGAGCTGAAATAGGCAAAAAGAATTCTCCTTGGGAACCTTGGCAGGCAACACGGCCCCGCCAACACCTTGATTTTGAACTTCTGTCCTCCATGACTGAGAGAATAAATTTCTGTTGTTTACAGCCACTAAATTTGTGGGAATTTGTTATAGCAGCTCTAGGAAACAAATACAGGGGACAATCAGAAAACCAATTTGATAGAGTAAAGGGACTGTATTAAGAGGGGTAAAAAACCCAATTGGAAATATAGGTCGAGCAGAAACAGGAAAGCCATTGTTTGGACAGGATACTATCCACAATGAGAACAATTTGAGGTTTGGGGATAGGGAGTACAACCTGGTAAAACCAATGTTGCTTGTTAATTAATCTAGTAATTAATGATATTTAGCCCACATGGAGAAAGTAGAGTTAGGGAAACCACCTAAAATCAGTAAGGGAGTATGGAAAATCTGGATTCATTTATTTATATATTCAGAGATGTAAATAAAGAAATATGTTCATGCAAAGAAAGTTCATTGGAAGAAGTAACAGGTCTTAGTACCAGATCTGTGTGCCCATGAAGAAGAGGTATACCTCAGTAATCACTGTAAGGCTAGAGCCTGAGCAAATGATGTGTCTTCCATCTAGACTATCAAGTAATATATTAGCTTTTACTAATTAATTTAATTTAATGTTGTTTAACAACTTTCTTGAGGTACACCTTATATATGGTTGTATTTGTTAAACGCTGACAGAATGCAATATACCAGAAATGGAACAGCTTTTATAAAGGGAATGCATTATGTCACAAGTTTATAGTTCTGTGGCCATAAGAATGTTCAAACTAAGGCATCCAGAGAAAGATGCCTTGACTCAAGGAAGGCTGATAGGTCTGGAACACCTCTGGCAGCTGGGAAGGCACATGGCCAGCATCTGCTGATCCTTTGGCTTCTCATTTCAAACAGCTTCCCCAGGCGTATTTTATCTCCACATCTCCAAACATCTGGGTCTCCTGTTGGCTCTGTGGACTCTGTCGACTCTTCTATACCTGAAGTTTCTTTGCAATGCAGGTTCTGATGTGGAAGTCTGTGGTTGTCCACTTTTTCTTATGATTTGGTGGGTAAATCTGTTTAAGTTAGGGGTTCAGCATTGGGATGCCCATTCTTGCTTCTCACCTAAGCCCCACATCCTCTAACCCAGTCCTTATCAGTGATGATGGTGGTGACGGTGGTAGTGGTAATAATGGTGATTATTTTTCCCCATTGGCCTGCTTTTGATTCATAGTTCAGGTGGAGAAAATGGTATGTATTGGGCCTCCTCATACTTCAACACATCTTTAACACTAGTGGTCTTCCCCAACTTTATAAGGAAAACACCAGAGAGGTAGCCTAAAGTTGTTCAAGAAATATCTTGCAGAGCGTCGGGAAGTCCAGACCACCAAAAACATAGCCTCAGGAAAAAGGAATCAAGTGGCCAATTTAGAATATTATAAAAGCTTGGCAAATGTGAATATGATTGCTTTATTTTACACCTTAAAATTAGTAGCTACACTTCTGAATACAATTGGAGTATTTCTGGAATCAGTCAATCATTACTGTCAGAATATAGTGGATAGGTTACTTTCAGCCATTACCTAAAAATTTGAACAAGGTATTTGTATTTTATCCTCAGTTTAAACTTGTAATTCTTATTTTATGATTCATAGGAGTAAATCATATTCAAGAAGAGATAGGACCTTTACATTTTATAACTCCACAAGCCTTTAATTTTCTATATTTAAAACAAAAAAAATGGAAAAGGAAATTTTATATCCTAATTAGTGATTCTCCTGTAATGATTGTTCTGAATTATATGTACATGAAAACATCACTAATTCTGAATAATTAGAAGGAGTAGGAGGATGCTAACCTAACGTTGTCTCACTTTATCCTCTTCCTCTGTAAGTTTATTTGAATGAATTTCAAATGATACCTCTGCCTCCAGCTCTCTCCAGAAGAATAGCCCACCTTGAATTCCACAGATCCATATTCAAACCACAACAATATCAATCCAATTAGTCACAAGGCTGTGTTTCTGGAACCCTTGTCTGCTCCTTACCCTCTGATACCCTGCTCTGGGAATCAAAGCACCTTCCATCTATACCCCTTTTCTATTATCACTATCAATTCCCTTGTACCATTGTTGATATATCTTATCTTGCTTATAGCAGCAACTTACTGTCTATCTACTCCAGGCCATTCTAAACATCAGGACAAGAGTTCCAGAGTGATCTTGCTAAAATAAATATTTAGTCATGTCACTCCTATAATCAAGCATATTGTCTTATTGCATGTAGGATATAGTTTCAAGTTGCTAGACAGGACATTTAAAGAACCCTTCTCATTCTGATTAGTACCTGTCTTTGTAGCCATATTTCCCTGCATCCCTCTTTCCATATTAATCCTCAACTGTATTTATGCAGAGTTCTTTGCCTTTAGTGACCGCAGCACACCCACCTCTGTGCCTTTGGCTTTGTAGTTCCTGCTCTCAGGGCTGTCATTCCCTATCACTGCCTCCATCTTGTATGTTCTTACTAAAATACCACCTCTTCTAGCAGTCTTCTTTGAAAATCATATCTTGAATCAATATTTTCCCCCTCTATAGCAGATATTATTAGCACCCTGCCCTTTCCCTCTAGGCCCACTATCCTCATGCCCACAGACCGGATATATTTCCAGGGGTGAGCAGCAGCCTGAGGACTTTCCTCTTGCACCTGGAACCAAAGGCAGGCCACAAGTGCCAAGGAGTTTTCACTTCTCAGGGGTAGACCTCAATCAATGAGTGAAATGGGGTGGAGGATTAAAACCCAGGCTTCCTTGCCCCTTATTTGGGTTAACTGTGGCATCTTCTACATTGTTCCCCAGAATTCTTTCCCCAACAGGATTGAGCTCCATTCCCTACAGTACGAATCTGCTCAAGAATGTACCCTTTATTAACAGCGACTTTGTTTCCTTGTCTAAGTCCCTGGCTCTCCTACCAGTGCTTTCTGGAATCACCCCACAATAAATCACCTGCACACACATTCTTTGTCTGAGGGTCCACTTCTAGTGGAACCAACGTAATACATCATATCTATGATCAAATAGGCTGCCTAGACTTCTCCTATAAATAATTTCATTTATCTTGGGAAATATTCATTTGGGAATTTATTTGAATCTTTGAGGTCAGGAAAAGAATCTTCCTTGGTATGCTCCTTTCAACACCTAGCACAATCTTTTACTTGAAGCACATGTTCAACAATTAAAATTTGAGTGAAAATATTCCAATAAAGGGGAAAATCTGCATTGTGGAACTTAAAAGAAAGAAAACATTAAAAATTTTCAAAGTTTTATACTAACTCTATAATAGAACAGTTACCATTATAGGCTTTAAGAATTCTACCCTCAAATACACAGAACAAATTATTCATAGCCTTCAGTCAGTACTTTTCATGATACCTGGTACTGAGGGTCATATTTCCATGTAGCTTTCCTGTTTTCCCCTGGCCACTAGCCTCAATGAGGACAAGGCCTTTGATTTATGCTTCTTTAAAATACCAGCCTCTATTCTGTGTCTCGTACATAAGATATGCTCAATTCCAAAAGTATTTATTAAGTCAAGAATTATAAAGTATGTGAGACTGTTTAAAATGATTTATTTTTTACGTGGTTTATTTTTCAATAATCATCTTTATGCTAGTCATTTTTGTGATATACTATAGGTTGGAAAGGTAAATCAATGTATCATACTTCTTTTACAAAGGTAAACCCATGTATTGTACTGTTTATACAAATTTTAAGTTGAGATCATCCAAATTAATGAGATTTTACTGTATTTATGAATTATTTGATTAAGCATTGAAATCCGAATCTTGTAGAGATAGTGTGTGATACAAATCAACTGTCAGTGAATATCCTAATTTTGTAGCCTTCACCATTCAGCTTCCCTTTTTGCCTTAACTTCAACTTTAGCACCTATACACATTCACCCCAAAGAGGCAGTCTACAAATCTTGTAACTTTTCCTACATGCAGAAAATCTAATTCACTATAATAGCCACAGCTGTATCTTCCCTAGACTATTATAGATACAAACTTTTAAAAATTAGCTTAAAGAAAGCAAAATGACACAAAGTAGTTGGGGAAAAATCAATGTCATGTGGCCTGGGCCCAGTGATATAATTCCCTTTTTTTCATGCATGTCTTTATTTTACTACTCATGTACCCATTTACTAGATAAAGAGTGTGTCAGTCACATGGTTTTTACAATCTCATGGTCACATGATAAAAGCTGTATAGTCATTATGAAAGATCAGAGCTACTGGGTTGCAGTTTAACAATTTCAGGTATTTCCTTCTGGCTATTCTGATATACTAGAAACTAAAAAGAAATATCTATATAATAATATAGAATTCTCAGTAGTCATAGTCTTTTTTTTTGGCATGGGCAGGCTCCAGGAATCAAACCCAGGTCTCAAGCATGGCAGGCAAGAATTCTGCCACTAAGTCACTGTTGCACTGCCCCATAATCATTTTTTAAAACATAATTTTCAGTTACACCTCCTGCCTCTCATTTGATCATTCTCTCAATCTTCAGGGATATCTGGGAAATGACCATTTTAGCTTCTTCTTGCTGAAAAGGGTTGTCCACCTTATGGGGTAGAGGAGTGAAACTGGTTGATGTTCTTGGAAAAAACTGGTACCTCTGGGTTTCAGGGCATATCTGGCATAGAAACAATCTGAAGGCCTTAAGTTTCTGAAAAAAAAAAATAAACACACTAAGTTAAACATTTACAGACTTTTAAATAGGTCCCAAAGATATTCTTTAGAGTTTTCAGGAATACTGTTGTTTGGAGCTTGGCATGCTGTGGCAATTTGCAATATCTGGTTGAAGCTTACATAAGAGTAACCTCCAGAATGACTTGAAGTCTTTTAGCTGCTGAAACTTTATTTTGGTTCATTTCTTTTCCCCCTTTTGACCAGGTAAGTATTCTCAATCCCATGGTGCTAAGGCCAAGCTCATCCCTGTGAGTCCTGTCACACATTGCCATGGAGACTTATACCCCTGAAAGTCATGTCCCACATAGGAGGGGAAGAGATTGAGTTTATTTATGGAGTTGGCTTAAAGAGAGAGGCCACATCTGAGCAACAAAAGAGGTTCTCTGGGGGTAACTTAGACATAATAATAAGTAGACTTAGCTTTGTCATTGCAGAAATAAGCTTCATTTGGGCAAGTCTGAAGATTAAGAACTTGGCTTATTAAATTGGAAGTCCTTAATGTTTGAGAGAATATCAGGAATCCCTCTGGTGGGGAAGTTTAATAGTTCCACATTTCTTTTCTCCAGTCCCTCAAGGGGATTTTGCAGATACTTTTCTAATTTCTGCCCAACATATTCAGGAATGTATCGGGTTATTACATTAAACTGTATAGAATAACAAGCACTCATTCCCTATTCTAGGTTGTTTAAACACACTGACTAGAGAGGTTAAATTAGATAGTATGCTACAGAAATTTTTGGACAAAACAAACATCTCTTCCTTTGATTTCACACAGAAGTTGGAGTTTTAAAATATAGACAGTCACCCTTTAACCTGCATTCTGATTTACCTTTGTCCTATCCAGATCTACTTCATTCATATCTGTAATTGAAGTTTGATCACTTTTTCAGTTGCTATTAACAGTAATTAACAGTTGCTATTAGGAGTAATGCTGACTTTCAATACTGTGAACTCTAACTCTGAGTTTCAGGTGTCAAACAGATACCTTAGGTTCCAAGGAACTACCAGATTATACACAAAGAACACAGTATCTCAGAATTTAGAAATAACGGTTAAAATTAAGGAATAAATTTGTCTGCTTTAAGAACTTACAATCTAGGAACCTTTCCAATGAGCGTCATTGAATATTTTGTACTCCTTAATCATTGATTGCCCAATCCCTGCCCACTTTGTATCTCCTGATAAGCTATGCTTTTGAATGCAATTCTCAGAGTTAGCGCATTATAATTAGTTTATAATTAGTTTATATTAGTTTATATCATACAATAGTTGTCTTTTCACTTCTGGCTTATTTCACTCAACATAATATTCTCAGGTTTCATTCACCTAGTTGCATGCCTCATGACTTCAGTCCTTTCTACAGCTGCTCAATATTCCATCATATATATACTCCCTTCCATTCATCAGTCAGTATATCCTTAGGCTCCATACATTGACAATCATGAATAATGCCGCCATAAACACCAATGTGCAAATGTCTGTTCATGTCCCTGCTTCAGTTCTTCCAAGTATATACCTAATAACGGGAATTAGGCAGGTTCATATGGCAACCCTATACTTAGCTCCTATGGAACCATCACATTACCTTCAGAGGGGCTGGACCATTCTACTTCCCTACTCACAATGAATAGGTACATCTCACTATCAACATCTTCTCCAGCACTTATATCTTTCTGTTTATTTTTTAAACCACTTTATATACATACTGTATGTTTCAGTTTGGTACTGGTTTGAAATTGTTGACTTCCGGAGAAGATGGCGGCTTAGTAAGACGCGCGGGTCTTAGTTCCTCCTCCAGAAAAGCAACTAAAGAAACAGAAACAATAGGAAACAGCTCCCGGAGTCACGACAGAGACCAAAAAGACAGCGTACGTACCCCATTCTGGAACAGCTGAACGGGCAGGGAGAATCCGCTGCAGTGAGATACCCGAGGGGCGCGCGTTTTCCCGGCCGGGCGGCTGGCGACTGGGGTCCCCTCCACGCACGTGGCTCCCCGGTCTGACTGGGAACGTTGGATAGCGGGGCCCTCCCGTCACGCTTGGCGTTTCGGGCCAGCTGGGCAATTAGGACCGGCACTCTCCCAAGCCGCGGCGGCCAGCAACCCCCGCCTCCACGCGCGGTTTCCCGGGCCGACTGCCGTGCAGACAGACGAGCACCACGAGCGCCACCTACTGGGCAGGAAAAGAAAAACAGAGCCCAGAGATTTCACAGAAAAAGCTTTCAACCAGCTGGGTCCCACACCCTGGGAAATCTGATCAAATGCCCAGACACCACAGAGAATAATGGATGACGCTCGGAAAATTGAAGAGATGGCCCAGTCAAAGGAACAAACCAATAGTTCAAATGAGATACAGAAGCTGAGACAACTAATGCTGAATATACGAACAGAAATGGAAAAACTCTTCAAAAACCAAATCAATAAATTGAGGGAGGACATGAAGAAGACATGGGCTGAACAAAAAGAAGAAATAGAAAATCTGAAAAAACAAATCACAGAACTTATGGGAGTGAAGGACAAAGAAGAAAAAATGGAAAAAACAGTGGATACCTACAATGGTAGATCTAAAGAGACAGAAGCTACAATTAGTGAACTGGAGGATGGAACATCTGAATTCCAAAAAGAAACAGAAGCTATAGGGAAAAGAATGGAAAAACTTGAGCAGGGGATCAGGGAACTGAATGACAATATGAAGCGCACAAATATACATGTTGTGGGTGTCCCAGAAGGAGAAGACAAGGGAAAAGGAGGAGAAAAACTAATGGAAGAAATTATCACTGAAAATTTCCCAACTCTTATGAAAGACCTAAATTTGCAGATCCAAGAAGTGCAGCGCACCCCAAAGAGAATAGACCCAAATAGGCGTTCTCCAAGACACTTACTAGTTAGAATGTCAGAGGTCAAAGAGAAAGAGAGGATCTTGAAAGCAGCAAGAGAAAAACAATCTGTCACATACAAGGGAAACCCAATAAGACTATGTGTAGATTTCTCAGCAGAAACCATGGAAGCTAGAAGACAGTGGGATGATATATTTAAATTACTAAAAGAGAAAAACTGCCAACCAAGACTCCTATATCCAGCAAAATTGTCCTTCAAAAATGAAGGAGAAATTAAAACATTTATAGACAAAAAGTCATTGAGAGAATTTGTGACCAAGAGACCAGCTCTGCAAGAAATACTAAAGGGAGCACTAGAGTCAGATACGAAAAGACAGAAGAGAGAGGTATGGAGTAAAGTGTAGAAAGAAGGAAAATCAGATATGATATATATAATACAAAAGCCAAAATGGTAGAGGAAAATATTATCCAAACAGTAATAATACTAAAAGTTAATGGACTGAATTTCCCAATCAAAAGACATAGAATGGCAGAATGGATTACGACCCAGCAATACCACTGCTAGGTATCTACTCAAGGGACTTAAGGGCAAAGACACAGACGGACATTTGCACACCAGTGTTTATAGCAGCATTATCTACAATTGCAAAGAAATGGAAACAGCCAAAATGTTCATCAACAGACGAGTGGCTAAACAAACTGTGGCGTATACCTACGATGGAATATTATGCAGCTTTAAGACAGACTAAACTTATGAAGCATGTAATAACATGGATGGACCTAGAGAACATTATGCTGAGTGAGTCTAGCTCAAAACTAAAGGACAAATACTGTAAGGTCCCACTGATGTGAACCGACATTCGAGAATCAGCTTGGAATATATCATTGGTAACAGAGACCAGCAGGAGTTAGAAACAGGGTAAGATAATGGGTAATTGGAGCTGAAGGGATACAGACTGTGCAACAGGACTAGATACAAAAACTCAAAAATGGACAGCACAATAATACCTAAGTGTAATGTAACTAGGTTGGAACACTGAATGAAGCTGCACCTGAAATATGGTTTTTTGTTTGTTTGTGTGTGTGTTTGTATCTTTTGTTTTTGTTTTTTTTCTTTTTCCTTTATATATATATATATATTATTAGTATTATTATTTTAATTCTCTTCTCTATATTAACATTCTATATCTTTTTCTGCTGTTTTGCTAGTTCTTTTCCTAAATCGATGCAAATGTACTAAGAAATGATGATCATACATCTATGTGATGATACTAAGAATTACTGAGTGCATTTGTAGAATGGAATGATTTCTAAATGTTGTGTTAATTTCTTTTCTTTTTTTTGATTAATAAAAAAATTAAAAGAAAAAAAAAGAAAAAAGAAATTGTTATGTACCCCAGAAAAGCCATGTTTACTTTCCTAAACCAGTCTTGTGGGTGCAGACCCAGCATTTAGAGTGGAAAGTTTGATTGGATTATTTCCATGGAGGTGTGACATGCCCAATTGTGGATGTGACCTTTTGATTAGATGGAGATGTGACTCTCCCCATTTAAGGGGGTCTTGATTAGTTTACTGGAGTTCTTTACAAGGGGAAATATTTTGGAGGAAGCTCAGCTGCTTGGAGAACAGTTTCTTCAGAGCTGACATTTGGAGATGCTTGGAGTGCCAACAGAGAGAGAGCAAATGCCTGGAAATGGACATTAGAAGATGCAGAGTCCAGCAGACATTGCCATGTGCCTTCCCATGAGATGCTATGCAAGTCCTAACCCAGAGTTGTGTCCTGCAGGAGCTAAGTGGGGCCCACAGATGCTTAGAAGTGAAACTGCTGACATCAGAAGCTTGAAGCAATAGAACCAGGAACAAAGGACCGGCAGACACCAGCCGCATGCCTTCCCATGTGACAGATAATGACCTTTCTTGAGTTCAGGTATCTGTCTCTGGGTGCCTTAGTTTGGATATTTTTGTAGTCTTAGGACTATAAACTTGTAACTAATAAATTCTCTTTTAAAAGTCATTCCATTTCTGGTATTATTGCATTCTGGCAGCATTTAACAAACTAAAAGTTTTCCAATGCTAACTGCAAACTGAAAAAGAAATGTTACAACCAAGAATAGGTTGCCCAGGAAGAAGAATTTGGCAACAGGATGGATCTTTAATGTAGATGTTGCATTTTTACCCTTAGCACCAGCTAAACAATTTGTGGGACCCAAAATAAAATGAAACTGTGAAGCCCACTGTCCAAAATTCATTAAGAATTTCAAGATTAAGCCAAGGGCAGTTGGTCCTGGTACCATTTATTGAGATCCTTGCTTCTCAACAAGGCTTCTTTCTCATGGTTCTTGACTAAATGAAGTGTCATGGAGCTAGAAAAGCTCTATTATACATGATTCGATAATTTCTTATTATTTGTCAAAGATTTTTAAGGTAGAGCTGGCTCTTAATAGAACTGCAATAATTAATCACAGGATATTCACAATTCCTTCCCACTTTACTGTCAACTGTTAAAACTCAAGACCCCAGTCCTGGAATCCTGAGGTGTTATGCAATCATCTATCTTTTTAGTACTTGAAAGAATGAGGGAGAAGTGACGAATACACCGGTGTTAATATTATTTTATTATGACTTTTCCCACAAATCCCTACATGGTCTCCCTTGCTGGAAATGAATCCCTTTTGTTTCAAGTCTACCATCAAGGCAGGTCTGAGCAGTCTCCTCCAGGCCTTCTCTCCCTCATCCCCCTGTCATCTCTGCTAGCAAACAAAGGGGACAAGAATTGATCTTGAGGAGTTAGAGAACTTGGTTTTCTTCACTCCTTCTGCCCCAAACACTAATCCTCAGCTTATCTAGGAGGCCCAGTTGTGTTCTTGAGTCTGTCATTGACTGGTGTTAGTTCATTCTCCTTGGGAATAGAGTGAGGGAATGAAACAATCTGGGTTTTTCTTTAAATTTGAATAAAGATGTAGTGAATTGTGTGACCCACCTCTGCCATAGATCCAGTTTTGTATTCCTGAACCAGATGGGTCACATGTACCTACTAGGGCACAAATAATTTAAGAGCAGTGTGTATTAGTAATCCTTAAAAATCTCAGTAGTAGTTCTGTAGGAGTGTCTCTAAATTTTAATGGAACTTTTTGCTCATCTACATCATATTTCTTCCAAGACCTAAGAGCATGTACAGTATTAATTTATTGTAACTTTTCTAACTAAAAAGCATTCGAATTATGCTTCCTGTTCTATGACAAACCAAGGCATTTAACTGAATTTTAAACCAAGTTATGACACTGAGCTAAGCAGTAAACTTCCAAGCATTGTGATCATTGTTATCAAAAGCAGTATGAAGCAGTTGTGAAAAAGGCATTCTTTGAACAACTTAAACATTCGAATCTATTAAATGTGAATAATCCCTTCTATCCTTTTAGTTATTCCAGAAGGAAAATGTCAGGTTTTGAGGAATTTTTTTAAAAGTGAATTTGATAAGAAAATGGTGTTACTTCTACTACTACTACTATTATCAGAACTATATTTAGTTTTTAGAATTCATAACTTGTTAGGTTCCAGTTTCTTTTTATTGTTATTGTTGTTGTTTTTAGTATACCATTAATTCTTCATTAGAGAAGTCATGGATTTACAGAACAATCATGCATAAAATACAGGATTCCCATATACCACCCTAATATTAATACCTTGCATTGGTTTGGAACACTTGTTACAATTGATGAAAGCACACATTTCTAATCGTTCTATTAACTGTAATACCTGATTTAACTTAGGGTTCATTGTTCGTGTACTGTAGTTCATGTATTATTTAAAATTTATATTCTATTACCATATATAGAATCCAGTGTTTACTCTTTTAATCCCATTCAGTGCTTTTAATTACATTCACAATTTTGTACTACCATCACCCTCATTCATTACCAACATATTTTCATCATTCAAAATAGGAACCCTGTTTTTTAATAAGTTAGAAATTAGGAATAGATTTTTCCTTTGAGTCAGATTGTCATAGAAAGTAAGTTATTCTGTAATTGCCATTTTTCTATTGAAACTGGTAAGACATATTGGATAGAGGATACAGTTGTTGAAGGAGTCATCAGAATTACCTGTTCAATAGGTATGAACCTATACTAAATGTAATTTTCAGTCCATTAGTAGTAGGATATTATTATACTGAACTACCTCACACAATTTGTGGCTTTTACTTAACATAGTTAAAGCCAAATGTGTTTTTTACAGCTCCATTGAAGAATAATTAATGAACAACAAAATGTATGTATTTAACGTTTACAATTTGATACTTTGGGGGCATGTTTATTTACCCTGAAAGCATTATCACATGACAGTGGCAAACATATCCGTCACTCCCCAAAGTTTCCTTGTGCCCTTTTGTAATCCCTCTCTCTTGCCCTCTCTCAGAGTCTCCTTTTTCCCCATCCCTAGGCGACCACTAATCAGCTTTCTATCACTGTAGGTTAATTAGCATTTTCTAGGTTTTTTTTCTGTCTTTTTCCAAGTCACTATAATTATTTTGAGATTCATTCATGTTGTTGAATGTCATGTTTCAATGGCTCAGCCCATTTTTATTGCTGATCAATATTCCATTTTATTGATATTCTGTATATCTTCAGATTTAAAAGTTTTACCTTTATTTATACTTCTCCTCCTTAAGCTGAACACAACCTTTACTTCAATAATGCCTCTAGGGAGACCTCATGGCATTGCTGGAATTTTCCTGTCAGGACAACATGTAGATCAAAATCGTAGCTTTGTTCCTTGTGAGCTATGTGAATTTGGCTTTTTGGGTTTCTTCTCAGGATGGCAGTTTCCTTATCTGAAAAATGAGAATAGTAATATGTATCTCTGAGTATTGTTATAATTAACTATGCAAAACATGTAGAACAAAGATAAGGTTAGCACAAGGTAATGCTGAATAGGCTTGCTACTATTATTATTACTATTATTAATTCCTATGACATGCTTTGTAGAATTCCTAGCTCTCAATAAGTCCTCAATAAGTGTTAGCTACTATTATTAATTTTACTAATATTACTGCAGTACCTGACAACTACTCTTTCCCTTCCTTCCCTTGTCCCTGCGTGGTTTTCGGTCTTGTCACTATCCTTGCCCCTAGTAGTCCCACTGTTACCCGGCCAGGCAGAATAGAGAGGGAAGTGGTTCCCAAAGAAAGATCCCAGGACCAACAACATCTGCACCAACCTGGAAACTTGATAGAAATGTAATTTTCAGGGGGACCACAATCTGAAGCCTTCCGCGTGATTCTGATGCAGGTAAAGTTTGAGAACGACACACTCAGCAGGAGCGATGGAAGCGCAGCTCGCATCAACCTACTTGTTAGTGAATTCACACTATTGACTAATTGAGCTTAATAGCAACTAAAACCCCTAAGTCTTTTTTACACATGTGCTGCTAATCCCCATATTCCCCATCTAGTACTTGTACAGGATTCTTTTTGAAATGAAGTATAAGTCTTTACATTTATCCCTATTAAATTTAATCTTGTTAGATTCAGCCCATCGCTTCAGTCATATTTGGGGAAGTTTTAGTTCAGCTGGAATGAACCATGACAGAAAGGCAGGACCTAGAGACCGGGGAGGGATGTTGCAAGGACAACATTCTTTTATATATTGGCCGAATCCTACCAGATGAGATTCTGGCTATGGTGGGTCCCTAATTAAACACATGAGATTGGGGACAAGGGGGTAATTTGATTCCAGTTTAATGCTAACTAACACTCATTGGGCACCTTGATTTCCTGGTGCTGTGAGCAGGTACAGGAAAGGTGCTAGATAGTTTATTCTTTAATGTCAGATATACTTTAATGTCAGATGTAAATGGGTCTCACCCCCACCCGCACCTGAAGCCACATATACGAACACTTGCAAGTTCCTGAAGAAAGAGAACTACTATATACATATTTTTAATACAATTTTATTTAAATATATTCACAAATCATATTATCATACAAAGTGTACAATCGGTGGCTCACACTATCACCATATAGTTGTGCATTCATCACCACAGTCAATTTTAGAACATTTTCATTACTCCAAAAATAAAAATAAAATGCCCAAAACATACCCTTTATTCCCCACTAACTAATATTTGTTGAGTGCCAGATCTTCCCCAATGATAGAGGAACTATTATCACATTTACAATTGAGGAAACAGGATCAGAGAAGTTAATGCATTTTCTCAAGGCCACACAGATAGTTAGTAGTAGAGCCTAGTGGAAATCCCCAGATTTGTGGTATTAAAGAACATTCTATCTGTAGGTTTTCTCTCTGAGACTAAGAATATTAAGCTCTATACATATTAACCTACTGGTGGCTTAAAGCCTAATGGTAAACTATTGATGTTGTTAGGCTCATTTATTATGGGTAAGTTTGCAACCCTAAAGATGTTAAAAATAGCAGTAGATAGCCCAATGCTATATGTAGCAATTCACCTAACTGTACTTACAGTTCTAATTTTTAAAAACTTGCCTTGGGGTGTATTTTTATTTGTCACTTTTAAAGCATCAGCTACATATTTTGAAATATAAACCATATATTTTAATTACTATCTATCTTTTAACAAATATGTTAATATTGTCACTGCAGATTTTTTTTTTTTTTTTTTTTTTTTTTTTTTTACATGGGCAGGCATTGGGAATCAAACCCAGGTCTCCGGGCTCCGGCAAGGCAGGCTGGAACTCTGCCTGCTGAGCCACCGTGGCCCACCTGTCACTGCAGATTTTTAACTCTAGTAACCAGATCTTTGGAAAGAATAAAATTTCCTTATCTGATGATGAAACTAGTCAATTCTGCCCCATTTAGCAGGTAATATCTATTTTACTTTCATATAAAATAAACTTTTAATAAAAAAGTTTCTAATGTGATGGAGAAGCATTGGATTTAAGGCTTGAAGATTAAAATATGGTCCCACTTACTAATTATATCACCCTGTGGAATAAATTTTACCTTTATAAACCTCAGTTGTTACATCTCTAAAATGGGGAGAATAATCTTCATGGAGTTGTAAGAATTTACTGAGGTCACATTTTTGAAGGGGCTCTGGAGTCTGTTAAATGTTTTGCAAATAGAAAGTGCTATTATTATTGTCCTTTTGATACTTATCTATTTTTCAAGTTGCCATCCAGGAGAGAAAACATGAAATATTTTGGCATGTCTGCTACTTATTAATCATAGAGCAGAATTTACAGTTTTTGAACTTCCCTATTGAACATGCTTCACTTATTGAACATACTTCCATTTTCTCATAGTTTCTTTTTAGCAACAGAGCTTCCTGTAGAATTTTGTAAGAACAATGTGGTAGGACTGATAAGTAATAAATGAGAATACTGAATTTGGATTATTAACTTGCATTTCAAAGATAAATTCTCTTTAATCAGCCCCAGCACTGTCAGCACTACTAATATCATCACTGTAAGTACTCTCTAGGTACTTGTCTGCCTGAAGCCCTGTGCTGTGGTTACACAAGGTGAGTTAAACAGGTACATTTCCAATTCTTTAGGGCTTTATATTGTAATATAAACAAGCATTATATGAATGGGGGGGCTGAGCTAGCCACTTAAATGCCTTGATTTGAAGCCCCACTCTTTTCCTTATTAATTGTGTGACCCTAGGCAAACTGCAACCTTTTAAACTTCAATTTCTTCATCTTTAACATGGGGGTAATAATAATACTTATCTGTTAGATTTTGCTGTGAAAATTAAATGCTGTATTGTGGGTAAAGTGGATAACCCAATATCAGCACTTAATACTCGGCCAGTATTAGCTATTATCAGAGCTAAGTAATATGTAACTCTCGAACCTTTCATTTCTGCCTTCTAGACCCCATCCCCTGCAAATTTATCAGGTTCTGAGCTGCCTCTGGTCCTACTGAATAATATGTGTCGCCTAGAAATCATTGTCAATCACGCACACTGCTTCATTAACCCCCTGGAATCACGAGACTTAGAGTAGTAAAGCCAGAAGAAGTCATTTAGACCAGTGACCCCATTTTAAAAATGAGGGAATGGAGGCCCAAAGAAATTTAGTTTCCTACCCAAGTCTGTAGGGCCAGTTAGTGGCAAAGCTGGGCTAAAACCCTGGCTCTCCACTTCAGAGTACATCACTTTTCCTCCTCCACACTGTCTGCTCCGTCTCCCTGGTCACCTTAATCCCCTCTTGTGCTCCTCCTGCCAATAGGACCCCGCCAGTCTGGTCTCCTGCCAATTTAGGCTGTCCGGCTTCAGCTAAATCTTTGTAGTTCATCTTGTTACTCATCTCCTCTTATTTTCTTAGCATATGAATTTCACAATCTATTGAAGAGTTAAAAAAGAAAACCCTGCCTTTGTTTGTTTTTCTAAGTAAAATCCTACTTGTGTCAAATGAAGCCAATAAAAGCTTCCCTTATTGGAACAAGGATGGGCTTGTAGGCCGGCTGGCCCATAGGCTCTGCTCAGACCCTCTCTCCCATTCCCTCTAAAGTGGCCCCTGAGGGAGCACCGCTGAACTCTTAGAGAATCTCTTAGCAACACCACTTAAAAATTACTACCTAGCACATACGCTTAACAATGGTTATTCCCAGGGACTCTCAAAAGGTCAGGAGAAGCTCAGACTACTTCCACTTTAAAAACACAGAAATGCCAAACAGTATTGTGCAAATTAGGAAATATTTTAGATGTTTACACTTATGAGATTGCCACTTTTAATTCAAATAGAAAATTGATGGCAGCATATATGGCCTAATTTTGACATAACATCGGAAGTTTAACCATAAGGCAATTCCATTTCCTCTCAATTCCCTGTTAACCCTGGCTTCTCTTAACCTGGTCCATTTTTCAAGCCTCTAGTTCCAACCCTACCCCCTCACTCAACCATCATCTAATGAATGCCCACTATATTTTAAATGCCCTGCTAATTAATGTACACAGGACCCAAAAATGAAAAGGACATAATTTTTGCCCCTCAAGCAAGTGGCAGACTAATAAGGGAGGTGTTTCAGTTTCCTGGACTGAGTACCTACAACTTTGAACCATCACAGGGTTGCCCTACATAGATGGCCCCTCAAGGAACCAGGCCTCCTAACAGTCACAGCCTTGAGTAGCCTCTAGCCTGTTACTTGTGTTTAAAGAAGTGGAAGGGACATTGAGTCAGTTCTGACATATTCTTTAAATGGATTGGCAGCTTCTGCCTCCTGGGCTACCTACCTTAGTGAAGAAACCATGTGCAAAAACCACGTGGAAAGAGAAATCCCAATTTTCTTTGCCTCCCAGCTTGAGCCCAATCTTCCAGGCATCTCAGCCAAGGTATCAGACATGAGAGAACCATCTTAGAAGTTCCAGCCCAGGTCAGCCCCCAGGTGACATTACATGAAGCAAAGGAAAGCACAGCTAATCCCAGTCAACACACAGAATTTAGGGATAAGTTTGTTTTTGTTTAAGCAACTCTGTTGGGGGATTTGTTATATAACAATAGGTAACTGAAACAGATGGGCAAAAAAAATAATTATAATACCATGTGGTAAATGCTATAATTGAGGTAAGTACAAACTGAAGTGGTAGCACTGAGGATGCATTGAATGCACAGTATTTACCTAGAGACCACAGGTATACCAGGATTCCGAGAGGAACTGGCATTTTGAGCTGGATCTTGAGGAATAAGTAGAATTTTGTCAGACAGAGAGAGTAGCATATGTATAAACAGAAGGAACTCTGAAAGCACACAGAAACATGGAGAATAGTATGTAGTTCAGTGTGGGTTAGGAGATGCGGCACCACAAAGGTATATTAGGGTTAGTTTATAAAGGCCTCTTATCAGGCTAAAACTATCCTGCAGGCAATGGCGATCCATGTGAAATGAGCATTTGCCACATCTGTTATTCTAGGCCTCCTTTCTCTTTTTCTGCATAACCTATCCAGGTTCTCTGCCTGTCTCTATGATAATAGATGCTTCCTTTTTGGCTTTATTGATTCCACTTACTTTTCCCTTGGCACTCCCCAGGTTTTCATCTTTGGTTCTCTTTTCATCTTTCCCAATATTTTCTTCTGGCTGCAACTGAGACCTCTTGGCAGAAGATTCCCAAATGTCTGTGTCTAGACTGGCCTTACTCTCTAAATGCCACATTATCTCAGATAAGTCTAAAATCCAATTCATCATCTTCCTTTCTCCACCTTTCCACCCCTCACCCCCAGGAAAAATCAGCCCCTTCTCATCATTTCCCCATTTCTGTAATTTCTATTACCCAGGCTTACAACCTCAGAATGACATCTTCAATTCCCACTTTTCTCACATACCTAATATATCAGTCAAATTCAATTGTTCCTCCTTTCCATCTGTCTTTCACATTTTTCTATCTCATTGCTCTCTCCTTTATACTTTTCTTAAAATCTAATATTGATCTTGTCAGTCTCCTGCTGAATTTATTTTTTTAAGGTCATTGGCTCTGTAACTGAAAAACTGGTCCCATCAAAATTTTGTCCATATATATTTTATTTTCCAACACTCTACTTCCTAAATTCACTGATCTATAGAATAGCTAGTAAAGGACCCTGACACCAGGTTGAATGTGGGGCCCTATGTCTATGTTGTATGTTCTGTATATAATATTTCCTTCTTTATCTTAACCAGTTGGGAATCAAGTTCAGCTTAATGAAGATAATGTTCTTGGTATAGCAAAGAGAGAAGAAACAAGAGGGGATATGTTTGCTTTTTCTTAATGGATTAGAGAAATATAACCAAGGAACAAAAGATAGGAGCATTTGAGGTTCAAATGTTTTTCATGGTTTGGCTAGGAAGAATCACTTGAGAAGCCTACTAAAAGCACAGTTACCCATGCCCCACTATAAGAGCAGTTCACAAACTTGCTGCACATTGGAATCACCTGGGAAGCTTTAGAAAAATACTGATGCCTGGGTCCCACCACCATAGGTCTGGTTTAGTTTATCTTATCTGTTGTCTGAGCATCAGAATTTTTAAAGTTTCCCCAGTGATGATAATGTGAAGCCAAGATTAAGGACACTGCCCTAGAGTTTCAGTATGTCTAGAATGGAGACAAATAGAATTCCCAAGTGGTACTGGGAGCCACTACCAGTGGTAGAAGCGACTGTGGCCCTGAATGTTTCTGGAGAAGGCTACAATAAATGTGTAAGACAGCCATGGGATGGAACTTTAGGTCACTAGCAACTTGTTCTTGTAGTAATAGACTGGCTTCTGAGTTGAAACTGATAGGTTGAGCTCATCTTCACACCCTCTTCTCACCCTGAGATTGTTCCTCACTCTTTCTACTCCCAGAAAGCAACTGACTTAGTTTTTCTTCTTTTGCTGCTCCAGCCAAACTGGCCATTTTTGATGTGCCCTATACTGTTTCACATTCAGAACTCTTCCTTGTCCTGCTCTTCAGCTGCTTACTCAGAATCCTATGCATTCTTAATGTTCAGCATAAATCCTACCACTTTAGTGAAAACTTGTCTTACATCTCAGCTCGGACTGATCTGAAAACCCCAAGGCCCTTGCAGTTTATAACACTAATATTATACATTTGACCTTTATGCAATTATTTATGCATGGATTGTGACTGCCTGGTAAGTAGTGTCTCTGCTCAAAACACAATAAACATATAACAATAATTAGTTATATAATAAAATATAATATATATATATTTTAATTGAGGGTAATGATTTTAATGCTTATATATTATATACTACATTAAAAAAAAGGGTGAGCCATGGTGGCTCAGCAGGTAGAGCTCTCGCCTGTCATGCCAGAGACCCAGGTTCAATTCTTGGTGCCTGCCCCCACACACACACAACAAAAGTCAGTTATATCACTAACCTGTATAAGCAACTAAGTTTTAGCTATTTTGCTACATTTTTGACTTGTCATATAGGTCAGGGCTGTAGTAAAGTTTAAAACACTGAAAACAAACAAATACCTACTTGAGCAACAGGTGTGTTTTATAATGTTACTATTGTGCTTTGAATGGCAATGCTATACATAAGACTGCAGGCAAGGAAGTATCTGCAATTATGAACTTAATTTTAATTAATTTTATTGGTATTACACTTAAATTGTTTTTACTCGTAATTACCCACAACAGGAGTTTGCTTTTCAAGCAATAGATATGCTTGACACTAAGCTGCGGGAACATATGAGACTTCAGGATATAGTTGAAAGAGGTTGGGATTGGAGCATGACCTTGGGTAAATCACTACTTTTCTGAGCCTTTGTCCTATCGTCTATAAAAAGGTATATGTTATCTGCTTTATCAGTGATAAAATGAAAGTGGAATGGGAGAACAAATGTTGAAATGCTTTGAAAAGCGTTAAACTCTATTCAAATATTATTCGTTATCATTACGATGAGCTAGGGAGAATTTTGAAGAACTACGCCCTTCCCCCAAAAGCTCCAGATAAAAATCTAGCTCCGTTTTCTCTTGCTTGACTTTACTACAATTTCCTCATCATACATATATACGTGTGTTCTGAATGAGTTATAAAGAACCTTCATCATTAACAATTCACGTGGTTACTGTGAATTAAATATGAAGTGCTGTTTGCATAGTATACAGAACCTGCCCTTTAACATTTATTAAGTGTCTATTAATGCACAGTGCTTTAGGGCCTGTCCTCAAGACAGTCACAATTCTAGGGTAAAAGATCAGAACCCTAAACAAAAATGGAATAATCAGACCTTTTCCCAAAGCACTGACATTGAAAGGGCACCTACATTTTTTAATAATGATTTTAAAAGATTGTGCAGACTTTTAAACCAGCTTCCTACTTGGCCTCCACTGAGTCTCTAGTCATTTAGCAGCCAGATGAGGCGCCTGGAATAGAAGGCCAAAGTCAAGATCAGGGAGCCAATTAGTGCCTTCCTTACACATCTATCTTAAGGCTTCCCCCACTACTTATTTGAGGGTATTGTGGTGCTGTTTACACTTGGCTCAAAATGCTTTTTATGGCTCTGAAAGGTTATTCACATGAAAGGGACAATATCTATGAAATCAATATGGGCCTCATCCCAGCTCCTCAATTGTCCAATGAGTGTTCAAACTGATGTTAAAGATAATAAATGTTGTAAGAGGTTTGAATACCACCTGATTCTATAGTATAGTAAATAAACACCTTGTATATTTGCAGTCATCTCTTTAGGTCCTGCCAACCAGTCAAGTCCCTATCTTCTCTCTCTCTCTCTTTCTCTCTCTCCCTCTCTCTCTCACATACACACGCACACACACACACACACACCTGTATACTAAATACTTAACATAACACCTGATCAGCTAATAAATATCTTAATGGAAAGGATAATAAGCAGAGTTGCTATGGCCCCTATGGCTTAGGTGAATGTGATAGTTTGGAGTTATGCACTCCAGAAAAACATGTTCTTAAACTTAATCCATTTCTGGGGGTGTGAACCCATTTTAAGTACGACCATTTGATGAGGTTACTTCAGCAAAGGTGTGGCCCAACTCAGTCAGGACGGGTCTTATTCCTATTGGTGGAGTCCTTTTAATGCAAAATGAAATCCAGATGGAGAGAAAACCACAGACAGAGCAGCCAGAAGCTGTAAGTTAATAGAACCTACAAGAGAAGGGGAGGCCAGGAAAGGCAGCAGTGTGTGTGCATTGCCATGTGATGAAAAATCTGAGGACCAAGGATCACCTGCAGCCAAGCCCAGAATGCCACACTCTTTGGGAAGAAAGCATTGCCTTGATGATGCCTTGATTTGGACTTGACTTTGGACTTCTCTTAGCCTCAAAACTGTGAGCCAATCAATTTTCATTGTTTAAGCCAACCCACTGCATGGCATTTACTTTGGCAGCTAGGAAACTAAAACAGTGAATCATGGCAAAGTAGTGCCCAGTGGAGGTTATCACTTAAGTTTCTTGCTCTTGTTTTTGGTCACTAATCTTGTCACTGTAGCCCTGGAGCCGCAGAGAATGGATAGGCAGCTAAGCAATGTCTGGGAGCTTGTAAGGTGCTTTTGTATTGGTTGAAAGGCAAATTTACATCTGGCTTTACAGAGCCAGAAATTCAACCCAAGGGACTAGGCAAAGCCACACCTCCTCCATGTCCCAGGCTAGCTAACTGGGAGATGAGGCATAATGGCACAGCTTGGTTAGGGAATGACTTCCCTAACCAATGTTAAAGCCCATGAAATTGCATCTGGACTAGAAAACAGCCAGGATCTTCTTCAGGATTAAGGACCAGTGTTTTTGCTCTTACTTTTTCAGGAGAGTATGGAAATGCAGGTTCCTTGTGAGAGAAGGTGGGGGGTGATTGAAGTGGTGATAACAGCCAGAGAAGGAATCCTCATGACCTTTGTTGAGCAGAGAAAACAGCTGGACTGCTGATATTTTCATCAGCTGTGTCTCTGCCCAGCTGCACAGATGGGTACTTAAATTATATAATAAATCACAGGAATTCGAATGTACCATCAAACCCTGTCAGTCCTGTTGCTTAAAATCTTTAGAATCACAATATTCTTGAATATTTTAGGTACAGTTGGGCCAGTTTGCCTTTTAATATAATAGTTTACCTGATTTTGTGAAGAGAGGAATCTACTGGACAAGGAGGAGTGACACCTGTTAAACTATGTGTTATACCTCCAATTTCTTCTCCTTGCTGAAGATCCCACTTGGCTTTTTAGGGAACAGGCAACTTCAGCTGTGAATAAGAATCATAATCATCCAACCTCACTATCCCTTCTAGAGTAACACTGAAATTAAACTTTGTAAAAAAATTTTTTTAAAAAATGGTAGTAGTATTTTTATTTCGCATAGATTGTAAAGGGTTTAACTTCATCAGCATTCCAGTGGTCTTGTAATCATTCATGACGATGACTCAATAGCAGCCTGACTGCAAATTATTCAAGCCCTTTCCATGACTCATGCCATGTATTATGGCAAAGTAAATTTCTCCCTCTCTTGGAAAAAAAAAAGAGGCCTATTTTTCTTATGAAAAAGGTTAGACATTTGGAAACTTTTAAGAAGGAGATTTTGCTAATAATATAAATGGTTATTAACATTTTTAGGGTGAATTAAAAGCTTGTCACTAAGATACAACTAAGATCCTAGAAACCAAAGACCTCTCTTTGGTGGAACATGAGCACTGATATTATAAGGATTTTACAATGAAATGCTGGCACGGAGGTGTGCGTATGGAGGTGTTTGTACTAAGGTGGAGAGAGTTTCCACTTACTGCCTTTCCAAGGTGGGACTATGTGGGTTTGGAACCTACACAAGTATATCTAGAGAGTCTATTGTCAGGAAGAATGTGTTGGCTCTGAAATAAATCAACGTGCATACTATGAATCTAATATTGTTTGAATGACTAAGACTCAAATTGTTGAGTAATTGGAATGATGGAGTAATTTCTAACTTTCTCTTTTTGTTCTCACAAGAATTGATGGTAAGTACGGCTCTGTAAGATCAAAGGTCCAATTTCATTTGAAATGTTAATCAGTCTCTGGCTCCACCAAACAATCTATGGAGTCTTTGGGCCCAAAAGGTAGAGAACCCAGGACTGTGCAACACTTCAAAATTGGTACCTATTGGGTTCCATGGGTACCACACTAGCTTTGGACATTCAGTGGGAAAAAAGGGTTTTTCAACTAACTATATTAAATTCTCTGTGGCCCTCCAATACTAGGAAAGAAAGGAACAAGAATTTTTTTTCTGACACAGCATTTTTGCTCTTGAAATTTTTGAAAATAAAAAGTCATATGTTATTCAAATAACTCATTATTCAGAGATTATATCACTTTTTATATTTTGGGAAATTACATACACACACACACACATATACAACACAATCATATATCACTCATATGTGTGTAACTGGCAGGATTTCTCCCAAAACTTGGGAGCATAAATGTGGGCACATATCTTTTATTATTTATTTGTGAAACAAACAAATGCTCAAGTTGAAAGGGCCCTATTAGCAGAAAGACCTAAATATCCTTCTTGAGACCCTCTCCTTTTCTTCTCCTTTCTGCTGGCCAATTCCATAAGAATACCAGGGATGTACTTAGTACAGAGGATGGACTGATGGGCAGGACCATTTCTGTTCCCAGTGCTGGGTATAAAGTAAAGGAATGAGGGATCAGTTCAGGATTGCCATTGTTTCTGGCTCATGCCTAGTGTCACTGTTTAAGGCTATGCCCAAAGACTAACAGATGCTCATCCACTCAGCACTGATGACCTTGCTGGTCTGTATGCTGAAGCCTCTGAACTTGGGCTTTGACATTATAGCTCTCTTAGTTTGTACTGAGATAGTCTGCCATTGTTCATCACAGCAAAACCTGTGTTACTAATCATCACAGCTAGCCTTAGGCACACACTGTTGAGGAACTCCACAAATACAACTTAGGATGCCAGCCTAGGTGTGCCCTTTCTTCAAACTTACTACTCATTCCAGCTGCTGAGCCTTGGACAGGCCCACTCTGTCACCCTTTCCAAGTCCATTTAATCTTGAATCTCAAGTAGCAGAGTTAGTGAATTGGTCCCTTTGCCCAGAAGGCCTGGGCACTATTTGCAAATCAATGACTCTCCTTCCAAGAACAATTCTCTTTATGAAATAACAAGGCAGATCTTATTAAAACACTTTTTAAAAATTATCAGTACAAAAATAAAAAATTACCAGTACACCCTCCTTTTTTTTTTTTTTTCCCCTCATGGTGCAGGCACTGGGAATTGAACCCGAGTCTCTGGCATGGCAGGTGAGAACTCAGTCTGCTGAGCCACTGTGGCCCGACCCACCCTCCTTTTAAAACCAACTTTTGCTTATATTTACACAACTAAGAATTTCTTTTCAAATAACTTCCTTGAATTGGAAAAATTTCCCCCAGGTAATCTGCAGTCCACACATCTGTAGTTTATTATGCTCAATCATAAAAGATAATCTGAATATATTATTATCATCCCAGTAAATGGTGCAGCCTTTTCCCACGTTGCTTAATCTGAAACATGCTTGATTTCTCCTTTTCCCCTTACTCCAACATCCAAGTTCTATTGACTGGATACCACCCAAAATATATCTGAAATTTCTCCATCTTAATTGCCATCACCCTATTCCAAACTGTCATCTCTCACTTGGACAACAGGATGACTTCTCCATTGGTTTCCTGCTGCTTTTCTTGCCTGGCTCCACTCAGTTTCCTTGCCATAAAACATGAATCAGATCATGTAACTCCCCAACCTAAAACCATCAAAGGCTTTTCCTGTTTTTTTTTATTGCTCAATAATGAAAAAGCCACTCCCAACTCTAGGACTTTGCATTTTTCGCTAGGCCTGGCATACTTCTCTCCAACTCCTCACCTAGAAGTTTCATTCTCATCCTTTAGATAACGGATCTCATATTGCTGTCTCAGAGAGGTCTTCTCTGATTAATTTCTAAGGCTGTCTCTTACAGTTACTCTCTTACCATCTTCTTTAGTTCCTTCTGGAATTTATCACAGCTTGTGATTATCTTGTTAATGTAAGTGTTTACTTGTTTATTATCTGCCCTCCCCATTAGAATATAAGCCCCATGAGCAGGATCTTTATCTGGTGGTTAAGTACTGCCTCCTAGGCATTAAGAAAAATGCTTGGCAAAATCTAGATTCCAATAACTATATTTGTTAAACAATTGAATGTTTATGCTAATTTTTGCAGAGGTTGAGGGAGCATACTACACTCTATTCTCTTCTCTCTTGCTCGCTATACAGTACATATAATGCTAAGCCATACTTCTTTGATTTTTCTCATATTCATGTTTCACTTGCAACTTGTTTAAAAAATCAAATCATCCTATAGATTTGTTACCAAAGAAACAGTAGTGTCACATTCCAACATGTACACACTTTTGACTCTTCTAGCTGGTTCTTTGGCATTGTCTTTGTATTTTGAAATCATGTTTATATTGCTACATCTTTTTTTCTTTCTATTTTTTGAAAGTTTTCAGGCTTTATCTATTGACATCTTATAGTGAAAGATAAGGAGTTAGCTCCTTAGCACCTAATCACCGTCTCTTTCTTAAATGCATATCTATACCTACATGTCCCATAACCATCCTTTCAATATGATTAAATCATCATTTTAATTTTATAGAATAATTTTAATAGTTACAGTAATATTTATAATATTGATATTATAATTATAATTTTAATTGGATCAATATTCAGAGTTATGATTATATAACTTTGAATCATTGTTCACAGCTGAACCAGTGGGATCCTATGATTATTTTCCTTTCCTGCATAATTTTATGTTCTCTTTAGAGTTAATAATTGTTTCATTTTTGTTTGTTGCCTTAGTTGGTTTACATATTCTTGTCACTAACTCAAATACAAGCTGTACCAATTTCTTAATTTCCTCTCCAATTGTTCAGGTGCATCAGGTTCTTCTTGGAAAAGTTTCCTCTGGAGTCTTGACCAGCTCTAATCTGGATTGGTGGCTCTAAATCTAGTGCACTCCTGGCACTGTGGGTCTCTATTTACCACCATCCTTGGGATTCCCTCTCTGCAGTGTGCTTTTGCCTGTTCCTGTGTCCCATCTCTCTCTCTCTTTTAGTGTACTCCCTGATTTTAGTAGAGTGTCTTGCAACTTCCTAAGAAAAGTTTCATGGGAGGTACCTTTGTAAGGCTGTATATAGCAGAAAATGTTTTGTTCTACTCTTCCACTTCATTTGATAGGTTGACCAAGTGTAGAATTCCAGGAAAACATAATATTCTTCAGAATTTTGAAAGCATTGCTTCATTGTCTTCTCACTGCTTCTGCATCCCGAAGGCGGCTGATTCCTGATTGTTTCTATGAAAATATTTTTTTCCTTCTGTAAATATTACAATTTATGCCTGTCCTGGTTGTTTTGAAGTTCCATGATGATATGCCTCGGTATGGATTCCTTTTGATCTGAAAACTTGTGGACTGCATTTTGGGGAGATTTTCTTGAGCTGTTTATTTGATTAATTTCTCCCATGTGTTTTCAGTTCTCTCTTTTTGTAAATTCTACTATAGGTATGTGGAACTCTGAACTAGTCCTCAGATATTCTTACGTTATTTTTCTTATTTACCAGTATTTTGTCTTTTTGCTTTATTTTTGAAAGATTTCATCATATCAATCTTTCAACTCTTTTCTTGAATTTTTGTTTTTTGCTCTTACATTTTAAATTTTCCTGGGCTCTTTACTTTTGTTCAAATGTCCATTTTTTATACATCTTATCCTTGGTTCTAAGATAAAAATATCTTAACTCAATAGAGGTTTTTTTTTTTTTTAAGCTCTCTTCTTGCTGCACAGTCTCTGTAAATTCCCAATTGCTTTTTTTTCTGTTTTTTGGTTGTCTATCATATTAGATGCTTTTCTCAGATGCCTGGTAATTCTTGGTCTTCTCTTCATATTTAAGAGTAGGTCACTAAAGTGCTAATTAAAAGCTCTAAGGCTCTGGGCAAGGATTGTTAGACTGTTGGTTTTGCTGTAGGGTGACCTTGCTGGCCATGTGTCAAGGAATCCCCAATGTTAGTATCTGTGGAACTTTCTACTAGTGCTGGCCAAGTTCCCCAGGGAAGGATCTTCTGCTTTCCTTCCATGGTTGGAGTTCTAGATAAAATTCAGGGTGCCTAGTTAAATGTGACTTTCAGATAAAGAACAAATGCATTTTTAGTATATGTATATCCCAAATATTACATAGGAAATACTTATGCTAAAAATTATTCATTGTTTATCTGAAATTCAAATTTTACTGGATGTCCTATATTTTTCTTTACTAAATCTGGCAACCCTACACCTGATTGCAAATATCCTGAGAGGTTAGTTAGGGAAGATGATGGGAAAATAGGCTTTTCTTACCATTCATATATAAGCTTCACTTAATCCCCCTGTTTTCTGTATAACTCCTATCTGTTATAATGCTTATCATCCTCCCAACCAGAAACACTGTTTTATCCTCTCCAGAGAAAAATATCAATCTTCTGCCACAATAAAGGAAGAGACATGGGACTCCACCTGCTTCTCAAATAGGACTTCCATCCAGTCCTACTGTTGGCCACAACTTTACACCCACCTCAATAGATATTCATGCAGCAAATTCCTGAGCTTGGAGAGTCTAGGGTATAAATCACATTGCTTCTTGCTTTTCTTCACTGCCAGCTAAGATTCTGCTAGAATCTCCTAAGTCAGTTTGTCACTCATTCATTTACTTTCTAGCTTCCAAACTTGTGTATTGTTTTTTTTTATCTTTTCTCCTGTTCTTTGTCTTCATAGACTAATGCTCTTTTAAAAATTGCTTGGCTATTATTTTAGTGGAGTTTCAGGAGGAATAAAAGTAAATATTGCTCAATCTGCTATGTTAAATTGGCTGTTATGATTATGCTTCTTTGGTGGAACAAAATTTTGAACATACAGTAGTTTTTAATTATTTTTTTAATAATATTACAGCATAAGCATTTTCTTAGATTATTAAATATTCAAATGGAACATAATTCTTAATACTTTATCATATTGATATGTCATAATTTAGGTAGTCAGAACTCTATTATTAGAAATTTAGGTTGTGTCTAGTCTTCCACTGAAGCTGGAGAAGACCAAGGTAATTATTAAAACTCTCAAAAAAATAGAGGTAGACTTTGGAAATTATAACTTTGAATCTAAAATGAGAAATGCTAGAACAAGGAGAGGGTAAACAAAGATGTATTTACAAAATCAGGAATAATTAGAATTTGGGTTGCCCTTGAAGCTAGAAATAACTGAATTTAGGACAAATAAAGAAAACACAATGTGAAACATTATTAAACTCATTTCTCTGAGGTTTCTCACTTTAACAACCTGGTGGACAGTCAAAGATAAGCAGATTTAGTGATGAAAGCAATGGGTTTGGCTTTACAGATGTTGAACTTATATTTGTGGAACATCCAAGAGGACCTATCTGGCAGATAGATGAGTTTAAAGACATGTAGCTCAATAGGAAATTCTGATTTAGAGTAAAAGATTGGGAAGACATCAGCATATTTTGAAAGGTAATGGAGAAATGGAGACCATTGGAACAGGATGAAGATATCTCGGGAGAAGGTGTAGAGTCAGAAGAGCACCCATGACAAATGATGAAGAATATAAACATTTGTAGTATGGACAGGGGACGATGAGCATTTGGAGTAGGTAGAAGATAAGAGATCAGAGAACTAGTAGCAAAGCCAACAGAGGGTGTGTTATGGAATTCTCTAGTGTTGATTTGTCTAACCCTGCTTGACTGTTTATATAATGAGTTGTGCCTTTTCTCCTCTTCTTTCCTTGTTTATATTCCCCAAAGCTGTGCTCACACAGGAAATCACTTTTCCAGTCAGGGCATCCTCTTCTTCAACAGAAGATATACATGTTGTTTTATTCCCCTATAGAATATCCAATACATTCCCCAAGCTCATTGGATGAGTAGGTAGAATTCTCTAGGGTGTGATTTGAAGCATGCAAGGAAAGCTGCTTCTGTGTCCTAAAAAAAGTTCTCTGGCTGACCTGTGGCAGTGCCTGACATAGTGGGCACTCAGTAAACCCTTGTGAGTGAATGGATCCATGAATGCTGAATGACTAAGTAGCCTATTAAATGCAAATATTCTGAGAAGAATGATGTTTCAACTTGCTACAGCTGCCAGAATGCAATATATCAGAAATGGGTTGGCTTTTTCAAATGGGATTTATTAGATTACAAACTTACAGTTCTAAGTCCATAAAAATGTCCAAACTAAGGTATCTACATGAGGATACCTTCACTAAAGAAAGGCCAATGGTGTCTAGGGTCCCTCTGTTACATGGACAGCACACAACCATGTCTAATGACCCTTCTCTCCTGGATTGGTTTCAAAATGACTTTCTAAGCTTCTATGGGTCCTTCTGGCTTCTCCATGGGCATTTTCTTTCTCTATCTACAAATGGGCTATCTCTCATAAAGGGTTCCAGGAAAGGAATAAGACCCACATTGAGTTGGGTAGGTCACATCTCTATGAAAACAACCTAATCAAAATGTCCCACCCAACAATAGGTCTTCCCCCACAAGAATGGATTAGAAGAACATGGTCTTTCTGGGGTGCCTAACAGTTTCAAACCAACACAGGTGACAAATAAATTGTCAGTCCCTATTTTATAACTTAGTAGGCTAGGTATCTGTTATCAAAACTCCAGTGAGGTCAGAGTCTGTACAACTGACACACAGGGCCAGTTATTGTGATAGTTGTATAGATTTAGTGTAGAGGCTTATCTGGGAAGGGTGTATTTGAGACATTGGTTCAATTTTACAAATATCTATACAAACCATTTATTGTGGCTAGATACTTGGTTAAGCTCTGAAGAAAGAAAGATAAATCTGGTACTGGAGATAAGTAATCATCATTATGATATGAGGCACTGATACTGATGTGCATGTATATGTGTGCATGCACAAGTATGTGTCTCCACTGGGAAATATAAGGGAACTTGGTATACCTATTGAATGTGAAAGACAATCTGGACAAGTTCACAGTAGGAAAAAAAGAGTGAGAAGGACAGATTAATTACCCTAAAAAATATTATGAGTACCTATTATGAGCCAGGCTTTGGGCAAGGCACTGGAAACAATGGCAAATGCAAGAGGCATTATTCATGTCTTCAGGGAGCATACAGGGTAGTGGGACAAGATAAGCAATAAAGAGGTATAAACTAAATTAATGTGACATTAAAAAAAAACTGAGAAAGTGTTATGACATTTACAGAAGGCTTTGTGATAAGAGAATAACCAAGGAGAATCTACTCAGAAACAGTATTAAGAAGAAATGTGGGGGAAATAAAAAGAAGTAATGTGAACACTCTAACTTGAAAGATGGGAAGGGTACAGTTATGGGGAGCCAGGAACAGATGTGTTTTAGTTTCCTAGCTAGTAAAACAAGTACTCTATAATATGCTGGCTTAAACAATGGGACTTTATTGGCTCACAGTTTTGAGGCTAGGAGAAGTCCAAAGTCAAAGTATTGAGCAAGGCAGTGCCTTCTCCCTTAAGACTGGTGTTCTGGGGCTGGTTGCCAGCAGAACTTAGTCCTTGGCTTTTCCATCACACAGCATTGCACATAACGGCATCCCTTCTATTCTCTTCCAGCTTCTATTAACTTTCAATTTCTGGCTGTTCCAGTGTCTTTCTCCCTCTATGTGTGACTTTCACTCTGCTTGTTACTGGTGAAGGACACCAGTAATCTGGATTAAAGTCCAACCTGTTTCAACTGGGACATACCTTACTGAAGTAACGGATCAAAGGGAGTTTATCTACAGTGGGTCCACACCCACCAGAATCCTAACCAAGACCAAGAACATGTTCCAGCTGGGATATACTGTTCAACCCACCAAAAGGCATTTCACTTCCTGCGTTAGTTTGTCAGGGCTGCCTCTGAGAAGAGATCCTGAAAGTCAGCTCAGGCTGTGGGGCTTTATAAACCACACCTTGATGCTGAGTTGTACTTCTAGTGATCCTGAAAATTTCCCTCTTACATTTGCCCTCTATATCTTCCTATCTTCCCCCTATACACACACAGACACACTTTTTTTTACTCATTTGAAGTTCTATTTTGACCCTTTAGCCCTAACAATTTCAGTATGGATTATCTATGAACAAGGGCACATTCCTACGTAATCACAGTACAATAATCACACTCAGAAAATTTAACATTATTACTATACTATTGTCTAATTCAGGTTCCCCACATTGTCTCAATAATGTCCTTTAGAGTTATTTTCTTTTAATTTTTTTTTATGGGGAGGGGAGTGGAGAGGAATCCAGAATCTAATCAAAATCATAAATTTCATTTGGTTGTCATGTTTTTTTTTTAATTTTCCTTTCATCTAAAACAGTCCCCCATTGCTTTTTAGAATGTCAGGTAGAAATTCAAACATACACTGAATTTGTAGCATAGTTTTTTAATATTTTGCCTAAATATTCACTTGGAAATTGGCAACTAGCTAAAATCTGGCAACTTATATTGTTGCCATTCAGAGTATCCCAAACCAGTTCCATGGGTGTGCAAGATATTTTATTAAAAGGGATTTGGGAAATAGCATATTATAAAAAACTGAAAACAAGTCTCTTTCCTGTAGGACTTCTTAAGAGCCTTTGTACATTAATAGGCATAGAATATAAGGTTTCCCAAACCTATTTGATCACAGAACGCTTTATTTAAGGATCTATATTGCTTAATGACAAAGTACCTGAAACACATGGGTTTAAAACAACAAACATTTATAGTCTCATACAGTTTATGAGAATCAGGAATTCAGGAGCAGCTTATCAATGCAATTCTGGATCAAGGTCTCTCTTAAAGTTGTAGTCAAGATGTCAGCTAGGGCTACAGTCATCTGAAGGCATGACCAGGGCAGGGGGATCAGCTTAAAGGTAGCACACTCATTAATCTGTTGGCAGGAAGCCTCAATTCTTTACCAGATAGACCTCTCCATAGGGATACTTGAATATCCTTATGACATGGCAGCTGGCTTCCCCCGAAATGAATGATTAAAGCTATAATCTTTTTATGACCTAATCTCAGAAGTCACAATCACATCTATCATATTTTATTCCTTAAAACCGACTCGCTAAATCCAGCCCACACTCAAGAGGAGGGGAATTAGGCTCTGCCTTTTTTTTTTTTTAGGCTCCACCCTTTGAAAGGAAGAATGTCAAAGAATGTATGGACATATTTTCACATTGCCATAATAACAAGCATTTGAGAGGTCCAGAAACATTAGAAAACATTAGTTATAATGTTGAAAGAGCTCAGGGTGAGAAATTGGAAGAGGAGGTCTGAGATCTAACTCATGTATTAATTATGTCAACGTAAACTTGTCTCTTTTTATTTTAATCACTTAGATTTTTAATTTAATTCTTATTGAAAGAGCTTTTAGACTTAAACAGATAATTTTATCAGATCACTCTTATACATAGTTCAAGAGGAGAATATAAGTGAAATAGGGTTATTAAAAACTTCTGCACATGTAGAGGCTGTTACTTCTGAATCTCTGTTCAATTAGGTGTTGGTTTCCATGTTATTCCACATCCTGTCTTTCTCCATGCCACTAAAAACTTTTATGATTTACACTTCTTTTAAAAATCAACAAAAGAATGAAAGGTCTTAGTGCTGAACTTTAAACTGGTTTGTAGTTATGTAGAACTAGCTTACTTTGCACTCCTAGATGGGAATGTTGTTAAACATGTCTGCCTCACCCTTCCCCTAAATATTGTTTCTCAGGGGTCCCACCACAGTCTCTAGGAATTTTTTCTAAGCTACTGACACATATTTGGTCAATGTCTATGTCTTTGCTATTTGATTACAAGCAGGCAATGACAATTACATCACAGTCACTATTTGGGCGAAGCAGTTTTGAGATACCATTAATTACAAGATGCTTCCTCACTTGAGAGATGTTATAACATGAAAAGAAAAGTTATATCATAAAAGTGGGTAGAAAATTATACCCAGAAATGAAAAATAGTATCATGAGCTCTGAAAAGAATAACTTCAGGTGTTCACCAACTCCAGTGGACAAGGATTCCCATTGAAATCTCAGAGGGCTGTTACTTTGTCATGTACCTCAAAGCTTTTACAGGGCCTTTAGGTTCTGTTTTTTTTTTTTAAACATACTATATATATTTTTAAATAGAAACCATGTGGAAGATAGAGAGTTCTGATAAATGCCTCCCCATCCCTCCCCCCCATATTTACAACTAGCATTAGTCATTAATGGTATACTTTTGTTACAGGTGATAAAACTATAGTCCGTAGTTTTATCAGGGTTCACTGCGTTTTATAGTCCTATAGTGAGGATATCTTTTCTAAAAAATTTTATTTTAGTAACCTATATTCAACCTAAAAGTCCCCTTTTAATCACACTCAACTATATAATTCAGTCAATGATGTTCACAGTGTTGTGCTACCATCACCACCATCCATTACCACATCTCAGACAGAAATTCTTTGCCAATTAAGCATTAATTCCCCATTTCCGGACTCTGGCAACCTGTGTTCTAAATTCTGACTCTGAATTTCCTTATTCTAATTATTTCATACCCAAGAGATCATAAGTATTTGTCTTTTTGTCTGGCATATAAACTCAATATGATGTTTTCAGAGGTCATCCATGTTGTCACATGTATCAAAACTTCATTTCTTTTCATGGCCGAATAATATTCTATTGTATGTATATACTGCATTTTGTCTATCTATTCATCTATTGATAGACACTTGGGTTGCTTCCATCTTTGTGCAATTGTGAATAACGTAGCAATGAACATCAGTGTGCACATATCTGTTCCATAACGTGCTTTCAGTTCTTTGGAGATATTTACCTAGAATTGGTATTGTTGGGTCATATGGCAGTTCTAACTCTCTGAAGAACCTCCAAACTGTTTTTGACAGTAGCTGCACCATTTTACATTGCCACCAACAGTGAACAAGTGTTCTTCTTTTACCTTCTTATTTTCTTTCTCTTTTTTATTTTAGTAGCAGCCTTTCTTGACAGTGGGCAATGGTATCTCATTGTGGTTTTGATTTGGATTTCCCTAATGGTTAATGATGATGAGCACTTTTCATGTGCTTTTTGGCCGTTTGTAATACGTTCTTTGGGGAAATGTCTATTAAATCTTTTGCCTATTTTTTAAATGGGTTGTTTTGTTGTTGAATTGTTGGATTTCTTTATATATTCTAGATATTAAATGCATATAGGATACATATAGTTTCCAAATGCTTTCACCCATTGTCTTTTTACTTTCATGATGAAGTCCTTTGATGCACAAATGTTTTAAAGTTAATGAGGTCTCATTTATCTATTTTCTCCTTTGTTACTTGTGCTTTTGGTGCAAAGCCTAAGAAACTATTGCATAACACAAGGTCCTGAAGATGCTTCCCTATGTTTTCTTCTAGGAGTTTTATAATTTTTGTCTTATATTTAGGTCTTTGATGCATTTTGAATTGATTTTTGCATATGCTATGAGGTATGGGTATACCTTCAATTTTTTTGCATATGGATATCAAGTTTTCCATCATTATTTGTTGAAAAGCCTTTTCTTTCCCAATTGAGTGGACATGGCACCCTCCTTGAAAATTGGTTTGCTGTAGAGCTCACAGTATGATTCCATTGGTCCAATGTATCTGTCCTTCCAGTACCATGCTGTTTTTAGAACTTAGCTTTGTAATAAGTTTTAAACTTGGGAAGTGTGAGTATTTCAGCTTCATCCTTATTTTTCATGATAGCTTTGGCTATTTGGTATTCCTTACCCTTCCATATAAATTTCACAATGGCTTTTCCATTTCTGCAGAGAATATTGTTGGAATTTCTATTGCAACTGCATCGAATCTATAAATCACTTTAGGTAGAATTGACATTGATATTTAGTCTTCCAATCCATAAACACATAATGCCCTTCCATTAATTTATGTCTTATTTGATTTCTTTTAGCAATGTTTTATAGTTTATCATTTACAAGTCTTTTATATCCTTGGTTGAATTTATTCCTAGATATTGATCCTTTTAGTTGCTATTGTAAATGGATTTTTTCTTTGTTTCCTCTACCAATTGTGCATTTCAAGTGTATAGAAATATTACTGATTTTCCAGCGTTGATCTTGTCCTGCCACTTGGTTTAGTTCATTTATTAGCTCTAGTAGCTTAATTGTGGGTTTATAGGGCTTTCTATATATATAGAATCATGTCATCAGTAAATAGTGAAAGTTTTAATTCTTCCTTTCCAAATCATTTTTCTTGCCTAATTATTCTGCCTATTGTACAATATTGAATAACAGTGGTGAGAGTGGGTATGCTTGTCTTGTTCCTGATCTTAGATGGCAAGTTTTCAATCTTTTACCATTGACTATGATTTTAGTGGTGGCTTTTTCCTATATGCCTTTTATGATGTTGAAGAAGTTCCTTTTTATTCCTATATTTCTAAGTGTTTCTATCAAGAGAGAGGGCTGGATTTTGTAATATGTCTTTTCTGCATTGTGCTAGTTTCAAGGGATGTATGTATCCTAGAAAATCCATGTTTTAATCCTATTCCATTTTGTAAAGGCAGCCATTTCTTCTAATCCCTATTCATTACTGTATGTTTGAAACTTTAATTAGATTATTTCCCTGGAGATGTTACTCAATCAAGAGTGGTTGTTAAACTGGATTGGGTGGAGACATGTTTGCTGTATTAGTTTACTGGAATCCTATAAAAAAGGAAACACTTTGAAGAAAGGAGTAGATTCTGAGAGAGCAGAGAATGACATAGCCACAAGAAGCAGAGAGTCCACCAGCCAGTGACCTTTGGAGATGAAGAAGGAAAATGCCACTCAGGGAGTTTCATGATACAGGAAGCTAGGAGAGAAAGCTAGCAGATGATGCCATGTTTGCCACATGCCCTTCCAGAGAGTGAGAAATCCTGACTGTGTTTCCATGTGCATTCTCACTTAAGAGAGAAACCCTGAACCTCATCAGCCTTCTTGAACCAAGTTATCTTTCCCTGGATGCCATAGATTGTGCATTGCTATAGACTTGTTTTAATTGGCACATTTTCTCAGCCTTAGAACAGTAAACTTGCAACTAATTAAATTCTCCTTTTTCAGAGCCATTCCATTTCTAGTATATTGCATTCTGGCAGCTAGCAAGCTAGAATATGCATTGTGGTGGTTTAGAGCAGTATGTACCCCAGAAAAACGTGTTCTTTAATCAATTCCTGTGGGCAAGAACTGATGTAAGTGGACCTTTTGATGAAGTTACTTCAGCTAAGGTTGGCCCAGGATGGGTCTTAGTCCTATTACTGAGTCCTTTATAAGTTGAATGAAATTTACAGGAAGAGAAAACCACAGAAAGAACAGCCAGAAGCTAACAAAATCAGTGGAATCCCGAAGAGAAAGGATGAGCCAAGAAAGGCTGCCATGCACATTGTCATTTAGAGGAACCAAGGATGAAGGATCACGGGCAGCCATCCCTAGAATGCCAGTCTTTGGAAAGAAATAATTGCCTTGATGGCATCTTGGTTTGGATTTTCTCTGAGTCTAAAAACCATGAGCTAAAATTGCCTTTGATTCAGCCAGCTGATTGCATGGTATTTGCTTGAGCAGCCAAGGAAGCTAAAACATGCATCAAATGAGAGGATCATGCATTTTCCCCCTTTACTTTGTTTATGTGTTATATTACATTAATTGACCTTCTTATGTTGAACCATCTTTGCATACTTGGGTAAATCCCATTTGATCTTTGTATATAATTTTTTTTTTTTTTATACATGGGCAGGCACCGGGAATCGAACCCGGGTCCTTGGGCATGGCAGGCAAGCACTCTTACCTACTGAGCCACCGTGGCCCGCCCTGTATATAATTAATTTTTAAAATGTTCTGTTGGATTTGGTTTACTGGTATTTTGTTAAAATGTTTTGCATCTTTATTCATAAGGGATTTTGGTTTACAATTTTCTTTTCATCTGGTTTCTTTATCTACCTTTGGCATGGGGTGATATTAACTTCATAGAATGAGGTAGTGATTGCTTCCTCTTCTTCATTTTTTGGGAAGAATTTGAGCAGGATTTGTGATAATTCTTGGAATGTTTGGCAAAATTTACCAAGAAGCCATCTGGTTCTGGGCTTTTCTTTGTTGGGAAATTTTTGATTACTGACTCAAACTCTTTACTGGTTATTGGTCTTTTGAGCATTTGTATTTCATCTTGAGTCAATGTTGATAGCTTCTGTGATTCTAAAAACTTTTTCATTTCATCTCATTCTTTGGCATACATTATTCATAATATTCTCTTATCATCCTTTTTATTTCTGTGGGGTTGGTAGTAATGTCCTCCCATTCATTTCTAGTTTTGGTTGTGTCCTCTTACTTGTCTCTTTTTTCTTTGTCAGTCTAGCTAAAGGTTTGTCAATTTTATTGATCTTTTCAAAGAACTGAATTTTGGTTGTGTTGATTCTCCCTATTGATTTTATTTTCTATTTCATTTATCTACACTCTAATCTTTGTTATTTCCTTCTTTCTGTTCACATTATGTTTAGTTTGCTCTTCATTTTCTAGATTCTCCAGTTGTTAGGCTAGTTCTCTGATTTGAGCTCTTTCTTCCTCTTTAATGTATGCACTTTGAGCTGTAAATTTCCCTCTCAGCTTTGCTGCATTCCCTAAGTTTTGGTATGTCATGTTTTTGTTTTCACTTGCCTCAAGACATTTTCTAATTCCCCTAATGTTTCATTCTTTGATCCATTGAATATTTAAATGTGCCTTGTGTAATTTCCATATATTGCAAATATTCCCTTTCTCTGTTATTGTTTTCTAGATTCATTCCATTGTAGTTGGAGGAGACACACTGTATGACTTCAATATTTTTAAGTTTATTGAGACTTGTTTTGTGACGTAATGCATGCTGTATCCTAGAGAATGATCATTGTGTGCTGGAGAAGAATGTGTATTATGTTGCTGTTGGGTGAAGTTTTCTATGTATGCCTGTTAGGTGTAGTTGGTTTATAGTATTGTCCAAGTCTTTTATTTGCTTATTGGCTGTCTGTCTAGATGTTCTACCCATTGTAAGTGGTATATTGAAGTCTTCTACTGTTCATGTAGAACCATATTTTTCTCCCTTCAAATTTGTTGATATTTGCTTCATTTATTTTGAGGGTCTGCTGTTAGATGCATGCATATTTAAAATCATGTATTTTTGTTGAATTGACCCCTTTTTCAGTATAGAGTAATTTTCTTTGTCCCTCATAAGAGATTTTGACCTAAAGTGTATTTTATCTGATATTAGTATAGCTATCCCAGCTGTCTTCTGATTATTATTGGCATGGTATATTTTTTCCATCCTTTCACTTTCAACTTGCTTATGTCTTTGAATTGAAGGTGAGTCTCTTGTAGACAGTATGTAGTTGGGTCATGCTTTTTTGTCCACTCTGCCAATTTTCTGTCTTTTGACTGGAGAGTTTAATATATGTATATTTAAAATAGCTGGAAATGCAGAACATTCTTCTTCTATTTGCTCTTTGGTCTTTGTTTTATACCTTTTTTGACCCTCAATTCTTGTATCAATGCCTATTTTCATATTTAGTTGATTTTTTTTTGTAGTGTGCCACAATCAGTCCTTTCTAATTTATTTCTATATATATATTTCAGATATTTTCTTCATGGTTAAAATGGAGCTAAAATTTAACATCCTAAACCTGTAACAATCATGTTTGATTAGATACCAAGTTAGCTTTAATAGCATATGCATACACCATTCCTATATCTACCACCTTTTTGTTCTGCTTGCTATAAATTGTATCTTATTACCTTGCACCCTCAAACTATAAATTTATCATGACTTTTTATGCATTTGCATTTTAGAAACCATAAGAAGTAGAAAAGTGAGTTTCATACAAAAAAAATACAGTACAGAAGTATTGGCATTTATAGTCTTATATATTTACCTTTACCAAAACTATTAGTATCTTTGTCTAGTGTCCTTTACTTTCAGTCTGAAGAACTTCCTTTAGCATTGCTTGTAGAGCAGGTCTAGTGGTGATGAACTTCCTCAGCTTTTGTTTATATTAGAGCATCTTAATATCTCCCTCATTTTAAAAATATCGTCTTGATGGATATTGAATTTTTGGTTTACATTTTTTTTCTTTCAGCACTTTAAATATTTTCTCCCACTTCCCTCTTACCTCCATGGTTTTTGATAAGAAATCAGATTTTAATCTCACTGGAACTCCCTTGTATATATGTTGCTTTTCTTTTGCAGTTTTCAGAATTCTCTCCTTGTCTTTGGCATTTAAGTTTGACTACTGAATGTCTCAGTATGTTTCTCTTTGAATTTATCCTGTTTAGGCTCTGCTGGGGTCTTCATGTATTTTGTTAATTTGGGGTAGTTTTCTGCCATTATTTCCTTGAACGTTCCTTTTACCCTTTTCTGTCTATCTCTTCTTTCTGGGGCTCCCAAAATGTGCATATTTGTATGTGTGACAGTTTCTCAGGCTTTGTTCAGTTTTCTAATTCTATTTTCTTTCTACTTCTCAGCCTGAATCATTTTTATTGTCTTGTATTCTAGTTTACTGAGTCTTTCTTCTGCCATCTCCAATCTGCTATTAAAACACACTAGGGAATTTTTTCATTCTGTTACTATGATCTTCAACTCCAGGAATTCTGTTTGCTTCCTTTTAAAAAATTTCTATTTCATTATTGGTATTCTTGAATTGTTCATACATTGGTTCCCTGATATTCTTTATTTCTTTCTCTGTATTTCCCTTTAACTTATTGAGCATATTGTGAATCGCTTTTAAAAATTTTGTCCAGTATTTCCTGTTTCTTTGTCTTATAAGCTTTTGTTGCATACTATGCATTTTAGCATTTTAAATGTTAACTTTGTTATTTAATATCTGTACTGTCTGTTTCTCATGTTTGTGTCTAGTAAGTATGTCAGAGATTTCATTGAATGCCAATTGCTGATAAAAACAAACAAAATGAAGCAAAAAGTACCTTTCACATTCTTTGTAAATTGGCTCTGCTTTGGCTGCTGGTCTCTGAGTTTAGCCCTCCTATCAAGAAGATCAGCCTGAGGTGAATGTGAAGTACATAGTCATCTCTGTCTTATCTGCGACTGCATGGAGCCACCTTCTTGTCCTGGGCTTGTGCTTGCTTGTGGTCTTAGGCATTCCCTTTACAGGAATTTGAATGCCCCTTTACTCCCCAGGAAATAGACTTTCTCCTTCTCCTGGTGCTCTATTGCATGACTTAATGCAGATAATCCTTTGCCCCAGGCTGCTTTGACTTGTTTCTTACATTGTTTTAGCTATTTGTAAGCTGCTGCTTCTTGCAGGAGAAGTTCTGGGAGGCAAAATCCAAGATAAATTTCTTGGTTCAGTCTTTCAGGCTGCCACCTGAGTGGTTACTATGCTCCTTCTTGAGCAGGGCCACGGACCGCCTATGGGAGCACTAGATGGCCCTGTGCTGTGCTGGGAAGGGGGTTGAGGGAGGGGCTAGCAAGGTCATCATGAGATTCACCTACCATTTTTAAAGCTGTGTTTTCTGGATTCAGCACTCACCCAGTTATTGCAACTCTTTAACTGTTTTTCAGAGTTTTGAGGAATGTGGCTCAGCCAGTTATGGCTGGTTGTTCAAAGAATCTGTTGGGGAATTACACCCTGGATTGTCCTATGCTGCCATCTTGGTTGAATGGCTCCTATCCTTTCTTGTCTCTTAACTTTTTGAGCCTCAATTTTTTACATCTTTAAAGTGAAATTTATAATCTTATCTGTCTTTGCAATATCAGAGGGTTATTGTGAAGAGAAAATAAATCAGTATACATAAAAGTACTTTAACAATTATAATGTACTACATAGATGTTTACTTTTTTTTCTGTATGTTGTATGGTGGGGATCACATTTCATTCTTTTTCCATGCAAGTATCCCATTAATGCAGCACCATTTGTTGAATTTTGTTTGTCTTTTCTTTCTTTCTTTTCTTATTTGTTTGTTTATTGGGAGGTGCATGGGCTGGGAATCGAACCCGGGTCTCCCACATGGCATACACAAATAATACCACTGAAATACCCTTCTACCCCATAGATGCTTACCTTTATTAAAATCAATGGTCAGCACATGAACAGGTCTGTCTTTTCATATTCAAAAAGCAACTCTTCCTCACTTTCAGGGGAATGTCACCTCCATAGATGGGCTTTAAAAGTGCTGTTGATGAGCCTTATAATAACTTCATAGGAATTTTAACCTGACATCTGGTTCCTTACACAGTTGCTTCTTTGCTGGTTACACAGAATTTTTTTCTGAAGGGCTCTGAGTTACTTGCTAAATGAGCTTTTTTCTTTTCTTTCTTTTTAAAAACCTATCTGTATTTTCCTAACCCATAACGTTGTCTCCTATGTCTCATAAGCTGGCTCCAAGGTACGTCCTAAGTTGCAGTTCAGAAAATGTTTTAAGTGATGGCAGCCTCATCAGAATAAGTACAGAATCTCCCTTGGTGACCAAATGGAAGGACAAAGTTGGTTTAGATGCATGAATCTTTATGAGCTTTTCTTGTCCAAGATTAGTCTCCTTACTTTATTGGCATATTTCATTACAGAATGAGCCACACAGACTATACATAAAGGAAATGTTGCTGCCAGTATGAAATCCACAGAGCTTAGGATACTTATAGGCGTAATCTTGTTAATCTTCATTATATTGTAAGTCAAAGTATTAGTCTAAGAGGAAAGTGTGGCAAAATTCAGTTTTATTCTGAGTCTGTGTTTTTAATACCTTGTTCTATGCAACTCTTGGTTGAATATTCCCTAAGTCCTAGTACATTACAAAAAGTATATTATGGCTGAATTAGGACCAGTGTTCTTAATCGAGAAAGAGCTATTAGTCAATATATCAATTAGGGCATCAAGTTTACACCCTGTTGTCAACTGTAATTGTTTATTGCCTAACTAAGTCCTCCTTAATTTATTATAGTCATTAGTGTCTGTTGGCAAAGGAGAATGTGCTTGAGTTTTACAAGGGCATGTGGTTAACAGTTTTCTGTCTCTGAGCTGCAACCTGTCTCACTTGATCTTTTCCTCTCACACTTAACACAGGACTGAGCCTCACTTAAAACATAGTTTTAAGATATAACTATATAGTTAAGGATATAGTTTAAGATAACTATATCCTTCATTGTAGAATTATAAACAGGCATAGGTCTTTCTAGTCTGTGTCTTAGCTCTCAATGTTATAAAATGAGAACATGGGATTTGGTGATCTCTAAATTATCCCATAGAACTAAGATTCTGAGTTAATAAGAACCTTTTAGTACAAAGGTTAAGGTAATAATGACAAAAATAAATATCCCAAATTAGGGAATTTGGGGCAATTAGTTATTTGTCTATTTTCAAAACTACCTAAATCAGTTTGAGAGTAAGTAACTTTTAAAAATTTTTTTCTTGTAAAATATAACATATATACAAAGCAAAGAAAGAAAAAGCAATAATTTTCAAAGCACACTTCAACAAATAGTTACAGAACAGATCCCAGAGTTTATCATGTGCTACCATTCCACCATCTCAGATTTTTACTTCTAGCTGCTCCAAAACCCTGGAGGCTAGAAGGTTTATTAATTTAGTGATTCATCAGTCATGCTTGTTTGTTAAGTCCTGTTTTCTCTGTTGTACTTCCTCCTTCTCCTCTGATCCCTCTCCAAATCTATAGGGATCTTTAGGCAATGCCCGTTCTGATTTTTTCATGTTGAGAAGGGGTGTCAACACTACATAGAGGTATGTAATCAATCGATAATCTTAGAGAGGCTGGACCCTATGGTTTAAGGATTTATCTGACCTAGGAACCCTTTGGGAATTATAAATTCCAGGGAAACAAATTTAGTGCATGAAACCTTTAGAGTCTTACTTTGAGCCCTAGGTGTTCTTAAGAGTCAACAGAAATAATGTCGGTTGGTGTTTAGCAAACCATGACAGTTAGCACTATCTAACTGAAGCTTGCATAAGAGTAGCCTCCAGAATAGCCTCTTGATTCTATTGGATCTCTCTTGGCCACTGATACCTCATTTTATTACATTTCTTTTCCCCCTTTTGGTCTGGAAGGCATTGTCAAGTCTACAGTGCCAGGGCCAGACTTATCCCTGGAAGTCAAACCCCATGTTAAAAGGAAAATTTTCACCCCCGAATGCCATGTCCCACATTGGGAGAAGGGTCATGATTTTCCTTGCGGAGTTGGGCCTAGAGAAGGAGAGGCCACATCTGAGCAACAAAAAGAGGTTTCCCAGAAGCAACTCTTAGGCTCTGTTATAGGTAGTCTTAGCTTCTCTCTTACAGAAATAAGTTTCATAAGGGCAAGCCTCAAAATCAAAGGCATGGCCTATTTTTTTGGGAGTCCCCAGTAGTTGAGAGAGTATCCTGATTTTCCTAGATGGGAATGTTTAATATGTATGGCACAATTATACATATAAAATATATATACATATTTTTCCCATTAGATACTCAAGGGTAAGAGTCAATAACTGTTTATGAATTAGTGTACAGAATTGCTGCTACAAAAATTTAGTTCTAGTATACAAAGAACCTGGGAGTCCTCTGACCACCTCAGTATTGGCTTTCAAAAACAAAAATAGAGAAAGAGAAAGTGAGAGAGAACTTTTGCTACGTGATTCAGCAACATGTATTGGGAGAGGCAGGAAGTATTCACAAATCTAGACATCATTAAGGAGAAAGACTGTTAAAGAAGAATTGCTGCATGTGCAGAGGCAGATCCAGATTTGTGGGACCTTTAGCTTATTCAATTGTAAAGACTCTTTTTAAGGGAAAAATGCTAAATTAGGTATTGAAATACATATTTATTCAGAAGCATATATAGTGAGAGGTGAGTATTTATTTAGAATGCCCATAATTTCCTCAACATCATCCAACACAAGAAAGTTCAGTGGAGAAAATTAGGAAAGAGTCTGTGGTCTTTTCACAGCTAAAATATTATGCATTTGAAAATTTTACAAAAACTAATGGCCAGTGGTTGCATAAGTGAATATCTTTGTTCTTTAGGTAATGTGCATGGAAGTATTATGTGTTCAAGGAGTATGATGTTTACAACCTAATCTCAAATGTTTAGTAGATAGAGAGGTAGATAATAAAATGAAACAAAAAAGGTAGCAAAATGTTGAAATCAGTGGATTTGGATATTTTTCACATGGGTTATGCTGGAGTTCTCTGAATGGATTTTGTATTATTTTTGTAGCTGTCAGGTAAGTTTGAAATTATTTCAATGTAAAAAGTTAAAGAAAAAAATATGAACATATGAACTTATTGTTAAAACTCACCCAAAGCCCACAGAACTTACCCAAAACTCACCCAAAGACCACTGAAAGTGGTCTGTAAAAGTGAAGAGCTCAAACTCTGAAGCCTCTTAGTTTACATCCACTATTGTAAACATGTCTAGAATATTCCAATGCATAGTTCATTTGGAAGTTCCTTTAAACAGAAAAAAAAGCTTGTGCAACCATTAAAAGAATGAACTATATATATAAACAATCATTAAAATTCTAGGATACATTGTTAAGTGAAAAAAAAAAGGCATGTAGATATTATACATAGCATGATTCCATATATGTAAATAACAACCAACATTGAAGTGGTTTGTATATGTTGTGTGTTTTATGTGTGATACCCACTTGAATCATATCAAATTCTTAACAGTAGTTAGATTTCAGGGGTGTAGTAAATTGTATGGAATGATAAGGTATTATCTGGATTTGCATAATAAATAAAAATCATCTATTATATGTAGATCTCATCCTTAACAAAAACTGCATGTCCCTCCATTATCTCAATTTCAAGCATTACACTCTTACATTCATCATTGGCCTTCTTTCCAGTTTGCTTCTTCTAGAGCTTAACTCCAGCCCTTTTCACCTACCAAGATTTACAAACATCCCATCATTTCAAGGCCTTCATTCCCTTCATTTCTCCATTTATATTCTTTCCCAGTTTAAATTCCAAGATCCATTATTACAATCACTCTTGTACATACACCTTAACTGCCCTACCACCTCTTACTTTGACATACTCATTTGGCAGAACTTCATGGCTGCTTGAATCCAACTCTCCTCCTACACAGCCCCTGCAGCCAAGCAGCTGAATGTGGCTGGAGACAAACCATAAAACTCATGCTGACTGGTCTCATTTTAAATTTCTCACTTAACCTTAGGGGGGCTTTTAGTGGACTCCTACTACATTTTCCTAGTTCGTGCATTCTCCCACATGCCTAGGTGACTCTTACATATTTTTTACTCTGTCCTCAAACCTCCATTCTTCCTCCACCACCCTCATTCTCAACTTAATGACCATGCTTACTATTTCATTGAGAAGACAGAAACATTCAGGGAAAATAAAAACCTTCCACAAGCTCCCGTCACCGTATCTACCCACCTACCTGCACTACATCCCTGTGCTCTGCCTTTTTCCTGTGGATGAACAACCAAGTCTACGCCCAGCCCCTTTTAATCTGCTTAACCACATGTAAGAACCCACAGTAGGCACAGTACCGAAGGGCCACAAAATCCATGAAAATGTCTTAATAGCCTTTAAAATCAAAAGGAAAAATATGACCTTTTACATCAAAGGAACTGTTTCAATCTATAATGTTTATGTATCCAGAATAGTCTTTCTCTCTCTCTTTTTTAATGGAGGAAAGGAATCATGAAGGTAAAAGTGCTTAGGGCCCCCCAAGTCATAATGTGGCCTTTGTTTCTCCAAGAACATCAGTGCCCCCCCTCTGATATCAGTCACCCCTACAGCAAATGTGTTGCATTTTTCCCCACCTTACAGAAACCCTCTCTTGAGTCATGTTCTCTTCCAATGACCCTAGAATTTTTCTTTTTTTTTTTTTTTAAAAATTTGACAACAAAACTTAAGCAAGTTGTCTGTATTTACTGTCATCAGTGCCTCTTCTCTCATTCTCCTTTCAACTGAGGCTTCTATGCCCTCCACTCTACTGCCAATGTCCAGGGACCTCCATGACACTAAATCTGATGATCCGTTCTCAGTCCTCCTTTTACTTCACTTGACAGTAGCATTTTAAATAGTTGATCTTTCCTTCCACTTAAAATACTTTCTTCACTTGGCTTCTAGGTAGGGAGATCATAATTTATCATCAAAATAAGGATATTTTGAGAATGAAAGATGGGCACTACTAATAGTTACACTGACACAGGTATCAACTAGGACCATCTCAGGCAAACTGGAACATATGGTCATTGATCTTCTAGGGCAACACATTTCCTAGTTTTTCTTCTAACTCACTGGCTATTCCTTCTCAATCTTCTTTGCTGTCCTCCTCTTCTACCCAACCTCTAATTATTGGAGTGCCCTGGAGCTCAGTCTCTGGACTCTTCCCCTTCCCTCTCTTCTTCTTTTCTGCACTCTTTCAGGGTTAGTTTCCAACACGGGCATAGCTGTACTGCTTGTTGAACTTGGAAACACTTCCATTTGGGTTAGTAAAGAGCTTCTGTTGGAATCTCTAGCATCCTTTCCTGTCATCACTCTAGCCTTGCTCAGGGATCCTCCAACCTACCCATGATCTAGTTATTAATAGATAAACTCCTGGTACAGCAGTGGCCCCTTAGTATTGTACCCCATCCCCTTCTGGTTTGTTAACTCCACCACCATACTGGTTGCTACATATTTTGATTATGAACTCTTGAATGTATAACCTTTGCTTCACTTACAGGGCTTTTAGTGAACTCCAATTTTTATCACCATCCCAGACCTTTTCCCTGAATCCCAGACCAGTATATCCAGTTGCCTATCCAGTATGATTGCTTTGATGCATAAGGGATATTTTGAACTTGAAATGCCCAATTTCCTCTCCAAAGTTGCTCTTCAAATAGTGTTTCAAATTCAGGACATCTATTCAATTGCTCAGGCCCCAAAGCTTGGAGTTTTATTTTGTTTTAACTTCTTTCTTTCTTTCACACCTCAGATGAAAATAGTGTTGGCTGTACCTTAAAAATATATATGCCAAAAAATATATATATATATATATTCACGCCACTTCTCACTCCCTCTGCTGCTGCCACTATCCACCATCATATCTTACTCTGACTACTGCAGTAGCTCCTAACTGTCTCCCTGCTTCCACCTTTGCTCTTTTCTAGTTATTTTCAACACAGCAGACAGAATGATCCTTATCAAACATAAAATAGCTCGTGACACTTCTCTGCTCAGAACTAATCCATTTTACTCACAATAAAAGTCAAGATCTTAGGTATCTGGCCCACCAACACCCACCCATTATTCCTGACCTCATCTCCTACTCCTCCCTTTCTACTCCAGCCACCTTGAATGCACCAGGCCTTGACACTTCTTTCCTCCCACTGCTTGGACTGCTCTTTCCTGTAGTAGTCATAGTTCTCCAGGTAAACAGAACTGATAGGATATGTGTATGTGTGTGTGTGTAAATATTATGATATTTTTTTATAGGAATTGGCTTATATGACCATAAGGATTGGCAGTTCCAAATCCCATAGTGCAGGCCACAAGTTGGAAACTCCAATGAAGGTGATGCTGAAGTCCCCGGGAGAAACTGGCTGGCTGAAGTACAGATAGAAATTCTTCTTTCTGATGGCTAAATCCTCTGATTGGATGAGGAGACTCTGCTCATTGCTGAAGGCAGTCTCCTTTAGTGATTGTAGACATAATCAACCATAGATGCAATCAACTGACTAATGATTTAAATCTGTGAAACATCCTCACAGTGACAGTCAGGACAGTGCTTGCTTGCCCAAACAACTGAACACTATAACCAAGCCAAGGTGACACATGAACTTAACCATCACATTTCCCCGGGATGCACGTGGCTGGCTCCTTACCTCCATCAGGTTGTCAAGTAAACGTCGCCCTCTCAGTGAGACCTTTCTTTAATGTCATTTAACTTTAATGCCCTTCTCTGTTCCCCTCCCTAGCTTGATTTTTCTCCATAGCACTTATAACCATCAGACACACTATAGAGTTTACTTATATGTTTGTCAGTTTTGTTTCATTACTGTTACTGCAGGGTCTGGGACAGTGCCTGGTATGTAGTCAGTGCTCGGGAATTATTTGTTCAGTGATATCATAATTAGAAAAAATTACTAATTGTTAATTGGGAAAAATATATACTATTATTGAATTTAAATTAATTATTAATTAATATGCTGTAGGGAAGATCTCCAAAAGCAGAGCAGCTGGTTATCCACAACCCTGTTCTAGATCTTTTATAGAGAGGTAAAAAAATACATAACTTTGTATATTGTTGGGAAGCTTATATACTCAAAGCTACAATGTGCAGATTGCACACTTAGGCTCCTCACGGAAGTCTGAAGCATCGAGGCCAAGGACACTGTGTTCTCACGTTCACATCCACCTACGCCAGTCTCTGCTCACACTACCAAATTCAACATAATGCGGAGGCTACAGAACTCTTGCTGGCAAACCCACTTCTCTCAAATAACATTACGAACTGAACTAACGAAAAGCAAGAACTCAGGCCCCTCTATTGTTCAAAGGAGACTGGAAATAGAAGAGAGTTAAAAAATGAACTGGAGCCTTGGGGCACCGTGAAGGTTTTCTCCTCATCGTTTTCTTTTCTTGTGATTCTTAGCCCGATTCTCTTCATGAAATTCACTAATTGGGAAGTGCATCGTGAAACCCCTTCTTTTTGTCAGCTTTAATTCTCTTGTGTAGACATGTACTTATCTTTTCCTCTATCCACTTAAGAACGGTTTAATTTACCAAGCTAATCAGGAAAATACAATCATAAAACTAAAGAGGCATTAATAATTCTAGTGGGTGTTTTCTAGTGATTTTAGAACGGTGGCCTCTCAGGAGTCTCTTTAACATGCCAACACATAGAGATAGTCATATTATAACCCCCTGGAAACCTTTGCAACTCTGTAACTGAACATTATTCACTTCTCAGCCTTTCTAGAGAAATCTTCAGAGAACATCACTTATTTGCAAAGAGATGGGAATTACTAACCTTCCAACTGCAGAAAAATCAAGAATCATCTCAAACCTGTTTTCTTTACCTGTTAGAAAGGAGCTCAATTTTGTAACTTACTCAGGATTGAACGTAACATCAGAAAATTTAAAAGAAAGAAGAAACTTAATTTTCCTTACACTCTATACGTAGTTTGTGTATAGCAGTGATTCTCAAATTTTCCCTTTCCTTCCTCAAAATAAGCAATAAAATAATTAGTGTTAGGTTTTTAGTATTTTCATTTTGCAATAATTCTTCCTATGTTTGCTCTAGGAGTTAGGATGAAAAATAGAGAGAGGTATTAATTCAATTTATTATGAAAAAGACACCTATTAGTCATTATTCAGCAAACTTATAGGGGAAAGTAAGAGTTGGGAAATGAAGCAAACATGCCATATTTAAGAAAACTTAACTAGAAGAAATGGTTGTTATTTTGAGTTATGATGCCCCTTGTTACTTAATTCTTACATGGCTATTTTTATTAATACATTTTCCTTTTGCTTCCAGTTTGAACAGCACTAGATTAGAAATTTTGGCTTAGAAAAAATGGTTTCATAATCATAAGTGGGTATATAGTAAGAGAAAATAACATTTTTTTTATCCTTCAATTTTCTCATCTGCCTTGTATATAAACTCACAAGCATTTGGATAAATGGCTACAGGATTTAAAAATATTTTTTTCAATGTTATCAACATGCTAATAATGAATCAGAGGGCTCATGGTAAAATAAATTATGTAAAATGACAGAAGAAGTCAGTGATACTTTTTTGTCACTGTTTGGTGCTTTCTTCACTAGTTTAGGAGTCAGAGTAGAAATTATTTGGTAGTTACACCAGTATCAGAACTCACTTTACTAATCAAATACAGAACAAAACAAAATGGACAAATATTTGAGAATGTGATTTCTTGGTATCTAATCTGGAAAATTCTATTCTGTGAAGGATTCCAAGGCCCAGTTTGGATATTTCTTTTATGAGTGTTTCAAGAAATATTTCTAGTTAATTGAAAAATTCATGACTACAACAGAAACATATATTTGAAGTGCAGTATAATTCACAGTGTAGTTTTCTGTCTACTGCATCATTGGATTCTCATAATATCTGCCTGATTGTAGACAGGGCAGTTGAGTTACACTTGTTTCATAATGGAGATAACTAAAAGAAGGGAGCTAGACAAAGCCAAGGTCACAGACCTTATAATGATGGAGTCAGAGTGTGAATACAAATGATCTGGCTCCAAATATTGCCAAAATGTGTGATCTCTTCTCATTTAAGCTAATATGATTGTAATGGTGCTAACTCTGAGGTAATTTAGGCAAAAACAGCTTATTTTGGAACCTAAATTACTCAGATAATTGGCTGGAAATTCTTGATTGCTTTGCAAAGTAAGACATGACCTGTCACTGAGGAGAAAACCAAAATGTCACTTCTAAAAAATATGAAAATTTTCTTCCCCTATTTCTGAAATATGTAATCTGAGAAATGTTTCTTGAGGCAGTAGCTCCTGAAACATTTTTATCAGAGGATATAATCTCTCCTCTGAAATGCAGACTTCATTAATTCTTCACATCTTGCTATTTTCCTCAGGACTAAAGAATCTAAAGTTCTAGCTTGTCCTCCCTAATGATATACAAGGTACTGTTTAATAGTATCAAAAAGTGTATTAAACTGCTTCTCCTATTTCTCAGGCTTTCTTCCTAAATAATTATCTGAGGTGAGTATGTGTATGTTACTAACTTATCTAAATAAACACATAAAATAGTCACAATATTATTATATTAAATACTAAGCCAACTCTTCTAGTGGTACAGATCTCTTAGTATGAGATCACTTTGCCCATGTGAGACCATTTTTCCATTAAGGGTTTATGAGTGTATTTATTTGTGCTGTAGAGGAGCTGTTAAATATCTACCAATTATTCCTTAAACTTCGCATATATATACACAAAGTTCCTTATTCACCAAAGAGTTAATCTGACAAGGAAAACTTCGCCGTGCAAAATGCTGGCTTTAAGTGGCTGGTCTTGGCATGTCCCAGATGGGTATAGAAAGCACTCGCCCACACACTCACAAGCTTCCTGCAGTAGGAAATTCTGCAGCAAATACAGTTGAAGGTGTTGGGTAGAACAGGTCTGGGAGCCCATGGTTTGGAGAGAACCTGACAAGTAATGGGTACTCGATAAATATTTGTTGAATAAATGCATGGAGGATACACTAACTGTGATTTGAAGCTCTCCATGAAATGTCTCTATCCCTGAATAACTTGTACAGTCATCATGTCTAAAGGATGTAAGTAGTTATAATTTAGCCAAAAGCATTAATACAGATTCAGAGAGAGAGAGAATAAAGAGGTATGACTAATAAAGTGATTGAAGCTGATAAGAGAGAAAGAAACTGGAAGTGTGATAAGCTAGAACTAGATGCCCCTGGATCAATGGATATTCAGGCCAGTGTAGAACAGTTCACCAGACACTATATGTAAAGCACTGGTACATAGTGTGAGCTATTGGGACTGCAGATGTTTGAAAGTCAGAAAGCAGGTTAAACTTAAACAGGATTTCAGTTACATTTTCAAATAATATACTCAGTATGTTTCCAGAAAACTTTTCAGGTTAAATTTCTCTAAATTTAAAGTAATGTGTTAATCTGAAAAAATATATAATAAATACATTATGTTTTCTTCTGTTCCCAGATTTTCTGGTTATTCTCTTTGTATACAAATGGACCTATGATTTAAACATATTACATGTATTATTTCAAAATGTGACTAGCTTGCTATTTAAAAATAAATTTCTCCTGTGTCCTGACTTTTCAGATACACTAGAGAAGTTATGGGAACACTTGTTGACTCTTGAGAGTACCTAGGGATTGAACTGCAGTGCTACAAAGGTTTCATGCACTAAGTTTGCTTTCCTGAAATCTATAATTCCCGGAGGGTTCCTATATCAGTTAAATCCTGAAACCCAGAGGGACCAGCCTCTCCAAGATTATCAATTAATTACATCCTCTCCTTTAGTGTCGACACCCCTTTTCAACATGAAAATGTCAGAATGGGTGTTGCCAGGGATCTTTATAGCTTGGGAGAGGGATCAGGGGAGAAGGAGGAGGTATAACAGAGAAAATGGGATGTAACAAACAAGTATGACTGCTGAATCACTATATTAACATTCCGTCTAGCCTCCAGTGTTTAGGAACACCTAGAAAGACAAATCTGAGATGGTGGAATGGTAGCCCATGACAAACTCTGGGATCTGTTCTGTAACTACTTGATGAATTGTGCTTTGAAAATCACTGCTTTTTTTCATTCTTTGCTTTGTATATATATTATATTTTACAATAAAAAATGTAAAAAAAAAAATAAGAAATCTAACCTTAGACGTTAAAAAGTTATGTAAACAGATTCCTAAGGAGCTTCAGTCTAACAGATGAGAAGGATATGGGGAAAAACATCATTACACAGACAGCCACGATGGAGGAATGTGCAAAGAACAGTAGTGGCCACTTAGAGAAGAGAGATTATCCCCTTTGGGTGTGTGGCAATGGCTCAAGGAAGAATTCATAGGTGTGGTGCTGTCTGAGCAGGGGTTTGGGCAATGAATAGGAATTTACCCAGAGGACAAGGTAGGGAAGGAATTCCAGGTAGAGAAGGGGCATAATGCAAGAACATAGAGGCAGGAGACATCATTCTGTGTTCAGAGGGCTACAGCTAGTTTAGTATTGCTCAAAGCTTTAATGAGAGAAAATGAGTTGCTGGCAAAGAGGGTAGAGATGTAGTCAGGAGCCATAACGTGTAATATTTTCTTTTCCTTGTTAAGGAGTCTAACCTTATCCTGTAGAGTTAATGCTGGAATCAGCTAATGATTTTAAGTGAGGAAATAATTTGGTCAGAGATGTTGAGAATAGGCAGCAGTCTCCAATTCTTGCACAGCCTCTCAACAGCCCTATGATTCAAAAGCAGGTTAAAAAGAGAGAAAAAAAAATAAGTGGAAGTGAGAACGTTATACGCAGATTAAATTTATTTGTTTAAAGACTATGCATGATTATCCATGCTCAGTGCTTGAGGTCAAGGATGGAGGAATAATGCCCTATAACTTTCCTACTCTCAAAAATAGTAGAACTTGGGCAATGCAAAGGTGGCTCAGTGACTGAATTCTCCCCTGCCACGCCAGGTTCGTTTCCCAGTGACTGCCCATGCCAAAAAAAAAAAGTAGAACTTGCTCTAGAATAATCCATCATACACTCTTCATTTCTTTCTTTCTCTTTTTTCTCAAATGTCAACAATGGGCATAGGCATGGGGAGGACAGGAAGGGAAGGAGTGGAGGAATGGTAACCTTAGTTGGGAACATCCATTTTGCCTCTTTAAGCCTTTTGCTATCAGAACAGGTGTTTTTTACAGTATGGAAAACCAAAATTCAAAGATCAGCTACAGATCTTATTTTAGGAACCTTTTCTAATCCTTTCTGCCACCAAATCTTTGTGTTTTGTTTTTTTTAATATTAGAGTTCTTGCCAGTTAACATTAGCGGAAATAGTAGTGTTTCACCCAATTTCTTTCCCCTTCTAGGAGGGAAACTAGATAACAATCGTATGTCCAGCAGATGAGCAATCAGAAGAGGAAACTAAGGCTAATCACCCCTTTACTGTTCACTTATTGTGATTGTTGAATTATTTTCATTCCTCGACTCTTCCTGTACTGGACCCATGTGGTCCGGATGGTAGAAAGGATGCTGGAGGAGAAAGAAGGTGGCTCTCTAATTTCTTTGGGTCTGTTTTCTAATCAGGAAAATGAGGGATTATGAGTATGTTAGTGTTTCTCAGAGTTCTACTTTGCATCAGATTCACCTGAAGTTTCCAGAATTTACAGATTCCGACAGCTGAGTGGAGGAGATCCTGTGGACTCTGTTTGAGACATGGGGTACAGCCTTGCTTGTCGGGTGTCTTTGAGCAAGTTATTTCAGGTCTCCAGTAGTTCATTTTTCTCATCTGTAAAGCAGGAAGAATAATATCATCTACTTCATATTGTCACTGGAAGGTGTAAAATGATAAAATGCTTTAAAAACAGCAAGCACATTGCCTGCTACGTCCTAAGCATTCAAAAGAGATCATTTCTCTAGCCCACAGTATATGTGTATAATGTGTGTGCGGTGTTTGGGTGAGTGCTCCATAAATATCTGTTGAATAAATAAATGAAGGTTTTTGTTTTTCTTTTTTTCTGGCAATTTTTTCTTTTAGTCTCGGATCTGAAATCCTTTATTAGCCCAGGAATTGTTTTTGCAAGAAAGGTGAAGATAGTTTGAGAAAAGAATTATGTGATGTGCTTAATTTCTGCACTATGCTTACTCAAACTGAGAGTCTTACGATAAATAAACAAATAAATGATTACAAGGTAAAAGTCGCACTTGGGGGTGAGCTAAGAGAGGAGGGGAATGAGTCTCAAGGACTCCTTTGGCCTGGCGGGATCCAGCCTGCCACTCGGTAATACGACTCTCACCTAGTGCGCATCTCCATTTTCTCTCAGAAGATGTTGTGAAATTCTCAGTCACTGTTATTACAGTTGATTTTAAGTCACAAAACAACTGCATATGATTTCACTTTGCATTTTGTTGTTAAACAAAAAACAGGATCACGTAGCTTTTAAAAAGCTTGAAAATCAATTAAAAAATAACGAACTTCTGGCCCCCCTTTCACCCCTGGATCAAAACATTCCACACTTTGACCTCTGTGGGGTTTTTTTGTTTTTTTGTTTTTTCCGGTTGTGGCGAACAATATTCGGCATGTGGTTCGAGAATAGTTACCAGTTTAGTAACGGCAGGGAGAAAATCGCCTCGGAATCTCTGGAGGTGGCCTCCTACAAAGATCTCCGGGAAAGGAGGAGCCCTGATTGTCCTGGAAGAAAAGCATGGCCCCATCCGGGAAGTCATGGCTTGTCGGGGAGGCTGGGGCTGGCGGCTCTGGGTCCTGGAGGTGGCAGACGCCAGAGCAGCCGGCTTGGGAGCTGGGGCCTGCGCGACTGGGAGGGGGCAGCGTGTGCAAGTGAAAGGCGTACAGCAGGGCGGGCACGCGTGGGCTCCGGCTTCGCCCCACCGTGCGCAGGACTAGGGCCGAAGGTGATCACGGGTTATCCAGCCGGCGCCACAGAGGCGAGGGGTCTGCTCCTGCCTGGGCGGATGCCTCAGCGTCGTGGGGGGGGGGGGGGGAGAGTCCTCGGCCTCCGCGGGGCGCGGCCACCCCTCCCCCCGGGAGCCTGCGCTTCCGCCCGAGACCCGGCGACTGCCGTGACCGTGGCCGACGCGAGCCACGCCTTCCGCCCGGGAGCTGCCGCGCCCACAGACGACGGGAACACACTGTTCGAGACCCTCCTAAAAGCGAGGCACAGGGAGGGGTCGGCCAGTTTCGCGGTTAGCTTTGGCCGCAGCGGGGCCGCTCGGCACCTGCGGCCTCTCCGGACTGGGGACTCGGCCGGGCCATGGCCGGCGGCTGCTGCCAGGACGAGCTAAGAAAGAAGTCGGAGCCAGCTGAGCCCCCTCCCTCTCCCAGACACTTGGCGGCACTGGAGCCCGAGCCTCGGCGCTGACGGTGGGAACCTCGGAGGGGCCCAAGTGGATTCTGGATCTCCTGCTGCCACCAGCAGATAAGGAGCGCCGACGCTTGGCGCTATGAGCGTATGCCGTTGCGCTCTTGAAGAACCTCCGCCACTATTCCTGCTTAAACAATGTTAGGTGGGGAAGAATATTCTCCCTCTTCCACTTCTTCCCTTTCCCCACTCGACATCGTTTCATCTATCTGCACCATATATTTGTCCAACAAGGGCTACTATGGCAAATATGGACATGAGTGAACAAGTTCGGATACGGCAAAGTGTGCGTGTGTTGGAGGATTGGGGATGGGAGAAAGTCATGAAAAGAAAATACTTATGTATGTAACAGTCTCACACACACACACACACAATGTTCCCAGTCTGCTTGCAGTCCTACGTCCAAATGGAGGCAAATTTTAAAAAGTTCTGTCTTAGAGTAAAAATTCACGTATACCGGCATCATGGTAGTCCGGGGGTAGCCAGGAACTTCCTTCTTAGTATTTATTTTACTTTTCTGAAGCATATTCATATTCCCACCAAAGTAACACGGTGTTAGGAGGCCATTCCTGAACACAGTTGAGCCTATCTCATCTCTGCAGCAGAGCTTCTATTATATCTCTGCTCAAGGTGTTAAAGGAGAGGACAGGGGGCTTCAGGGGCTTTGGAAAATATAATAAGTTTAATGAACGTTCCCATCTCGACTAAGGGCAAGTTTGCGTCATAGGGATGAAGGATTTGGTTTGCAGGATCGAGGACGGAAAACAAACTGAACCTTTGGTGTAGCCCCTCCCCCCAACCCTGCCCCATTCCTTCAGCAGACCAGTGTCAGACTCCTCTTCGCAATCCAACAGCCTCTCCTTCACCTGTGAACAACTTCATTTTAAGTTGTCCAGCTATCGGAGGTCAGTGTCCGCGGAACAGTCTTTCTGAGAGTACTCGCAGAACCGTATAGTGATAGTATATTTTTTCATTCAAGAGGCCTCTCTCTTCCAGTTGATTCTAACCGGGCTGGGATTGTTGTTCTCCTCGCCACAGATAGGGGGCAGCAGATGCCCTACGATGCCTCAGCGACGTGCAGGAAGAGCGCCCTGCGGTCCCTGGGAATCCGGTTTAATTGATGTTTGGGGTTAGAAGGCAGGATTTACAGCCTCTGTCACAGCATCAGCTCCCGGGCCTCAGGCATCGAACCCTGGGTGCCTGGGGGCTTCCTGCTGGGGTGGGCTAAGGCTTCTGTGCCCCAAGCCCTTCCTGTAAATTTAGTGAGCTGCTACATGGATTACTGAATGAGTGGATGAATTAATGAATTCCATATATGCAGTTGTTATGAGCAATAAAATGTGAAGCCATTTAAACGTGTTACAGAATCTGTTGGGGCTTTTGATCATCTTTTAAGTTTTCTCAAACAAAGAGAATTTAAAAGTACCATGATCTGTTTGGATGTGGGGGTTGGTAGGGGACTGCTCATTTATTTTGAATTTCAAAAGGGCTTCTCTTATTCGAATAAGGAACTGATTCATAGAAATGTCTGATTATTATGTAAAGATTCCGAGGCACCTCGGAAAGGAAACTGGGAGGACTCAGGACAGTTCTACCAGGATGTGTCTGGGAGCGCTGCGAGACGTCGGCAGCACAGCCGGGTTCAGAGAGCGAAGAGCTGTGCAGCTGGGATTGGTTCTGACCGAGAGGAATTCATAAGGGCTGGGTTTTCCTGAAAACCTATCTCATTTGGTAGCCAGAGCACTTGGATTTTCAGAAATGTCAACAAGGGATTATATATCTTTCCTAGCGCTACGTTTTCTCCTAACTTAAAAACATATGGAACAATAATTTCTTTTGAAGAAAAGGAAAATCCAATGTAAGAATATAGAGTCTGGCTCTTGTAATAATCTCTAAATAGCATTTTTAAAAAGTGGTAACTGTTGTTAACCAAATGAAAAAGTATGTAGTAGTATCAAGGTTGTGCCTTTTTTTACTTTACACATCTGCACAATTAAAACCCCTGATTAATCCTTGAAATATACTTGGAATAAAGAGAGGGATTACAGTTTCCAATTAGAGAATTTACCACAAAACAACTCTAAGATATTTTTATTTTATTACAGCTATGAAAAAAATGTATTCTACTTTTAATGTCATTTTTCAAACATCATAACAGATTCATGAAATGCAGCCAGAACTTCTATAGCAGGGATGAATTTCAGTAGTACACTTGTCAGGAACTTCATTTATATGAAAAGTCTATAATATCATCATGTCTGAATATAGAACCTCCCCCAAATAGTAATGAATATAAGATGGTATAAAATTTGTTGGAAAATATTAATTTTGTATTTGAGAGTGGTGAGAGAATTAAATAGAAGAGGGGAAGAAAAGGACTGATGTGTGGGAGAAAAATAATAATATATTTGGGTGGGGAGTTTCCAGATTGGGTAAAAAATATTAAGAGAAACCAGAGGCACAACCACTACCAGGAAAGGGGTCTCACCATGGAGTCTGAGAACAGGTTGGTCTTTATGTCTAAGAATAAACCTGAACAACTTTTAAGATTGCCAAGGACCACACTATTTGCCTTCAAAAGTGTGTAAATATTTGCATACTGGGCATGGAAACATGTTCTTTTTGATGTTTTAAAAGTGGCTAAAAAGTGTACCAAGGACTAAGAACAAAAGGTTTTATTTTTAATTTTGCCACAAATTGTCAAAAATATGAAACATCAATAATTTCAACTTTTTAAAAAATGAGTTAATGTATAAGACAACTTAATTTCTTAGTTTATTCACTTAATAATAACTGTCACTTTGTGTGCCACACAACAGCTATACAAGGCAGGTACCATTAGCTCCTTTTTTTTATCTTTAATTTTTTTTTAATTAAAAAAATATATAACCACAAGCAAACATAAGCATTCTTAATTTATAATCATTCCATTCTATATATATAATCAGTAATTCACAGTATCATCACATAGTTGCATATTCATCATCATGATAATTTCTTAGAATATTTGCATCAATTCAGAAAAAGACAACAGAAAAAAATTCATACATACCATACCCCTTACCCATCCCTTTCATTGATCAGTAGCATTTCAATCTAAATTTATTTTAGCATTTGTTCCCCCTATTATTTATTTTTATCCCATATGTTTTGCTCATCTGTTGATAAAGTTGCTAAAACGAGCATCAGACACAAGGTTTCACAATCACACAGTCACATTGTGAAAGCTATATCATTATACAATCATCTTCAAGAAACATGGCTACTGGAACACAGCTCTACGTTTTCACGCAGTTCCCTCCCACCTCTCCATTACATATTGACTAATGAGATGATACCTATTTAATGCGTAAGAATAACCTCCAGAATAACCTCTCAACTCTGTTTGGAATCTCTCAGCCATTGACACTTTATTTTGTCTCATTACACTCTTCCCCCTTTTGGTCGAGAAGGTTTTCTTAATCCCTTGATGCTGAGTCTCAGCTCATTCTAGGATTTCTGTCCCACATTGCCAGGAAGGTCCACACCCCTGGGAATCATGTCCCACATAGTCAGGGGGAGGGCAGTGAGTTTGCTTGTTGTATTGGCTGGATCATTAGCTCCTTTTCATACACAAAGAAATTGAGGTTCAAAGAGTTCAGCTAATTTGACTAAGGTTACACAGCTATTTATTGGAAAGCCACTTTCTTATTCTTGAGCCCATGTTTTCTTCACAACTTGATGCAGGCCCTAAAATACCATGTATCCCTATAAAGGACACAAACTCTAAACCCACAGTTGTCTGATGATTGAGTAAAAATGGGCAAAATTATTTCTATCACAATTTGAGTAACCAAAAACCAAACTCTAGAGAGGTCACAGAAGATCTCAACTTTCAATTCTTGTAAATCAAATGATATATTTAGAGAATAATGGGAGTAGTACACAGCCTATTTTTTAATAATTATAAAATTAAACAAATTTCATGATTGCCACAGCAGATGAAAATTTATTTGTTTTCTAAAACAGGAAAATGAATTGACCATTACTTAGTAAATGCAGTTTATTTGTTAGAGAGTAGCTTTACATCAAGACCATGATGGGGGGTGGGTTTGTAAAATGGTAGTAAAAATTAAAAAGGGGACTTTGGACAAGAAGTGGAACCACTGATAAACCGTAAAATCTCATAGAATATAGTTAATTATTCTACAACTCAGATACTAGTCCTGCCACCAAATAGTAGGTCTGTGTATTATAAAGAAGTTCCATTACATTTGGGGTTTTTATATTTCATTTCCACAATTATCATACATTGTTGTGTTAAGAACACTAGTGTGGGTAGTTTGGTGGTAGAATTCTCGCCTGCCATACAGGAGACCCAGGTTAGATTCCTGGCCCATGCACTTCCCCCCAACCAAAAAAAATTCAACAAATGGGGTTTGCAATAATGGGATAGTCACATGGAAAAAGAATGAAATGTGACCCCCACCGTACAGCATACCAAAAATAAAAGAACACTAGTGTGAAGTGTGACACTGGGTCATATTTAAAAGGTCAACACCATTAAATTGGGGGCCTTAAAGAAGAGGAGGGATATATTTGAAGACTACACAATAGTGGATACTAGAAAACAGTTTCCCTAGCTTCCGTTGGTTCCCTTTTACCTAGTCCAGTGGTTCTCAAACATTTTGGTCTAAGGATGGGACCTGAACTTCCACTTGTGTGGGTTTCTGTAGATTGCGTTTGTTGATACTCACTATACCAAATAAAATGGAGAAATTTAAAGTATTTATTAGTTAATTCAACAAGAATAGGCCCATGACAAATTAATATATCACTTATTTTAATGGAAACTATTTTTTCCAAAGGAAAAAAAAAAAAAAACTGAGTGAGAAGAAGAAGTGATTTTACATTTTTATAATTCTTTTTAATAGTTTGGCAACTAGATTCTCATATTTGCTTCTATATTCTGTCTCTCGCAATATATTGGATAGGTTAAATCATATGAAGAAAAATCTGGCCCCGGACAGATATATAGTTTGAAAGGAGAGGGATATTTTAATAGCTTTTTCAGATAATTGTAGGTATTCTTTGGTTCCATTCCAAAACCTTCAAGTGGTAATTTTTAAAAGTTAATGGCAATGTGGAATCTAAAACCTTATCAATGAACTTCTTTTGTTCTCTGTTATGGTAAAATCCATTGTTCCTTTGAATGGACATTTTACCCCGGCATGACTTTGTAGCATTATGCACTGGTCACTTGGAAAATGTGTCACTGTGTTAAACAGATCTTCCAAATTTTGACTTATTTGGTCATATAATTTAAAAATGTCACATTCACTAATGTCATCAAAAATTAAGTATTAGGATACAAATTTTAAAAATATTCTAATTTTTGCTTGTAAGCTCACATTTTATCATTGTTAAAAAAAATTGCCAGTTGTTTTCCTTGAAGTAACATGTTCATGTCATTTATTTCTGAGAAAATGTCAGCCAAATACTTAAGTCTAAATAACCATAGTTTGCTGCTCAGTCATTCTTTCAAATAAAAATGCTCTTCCATGATAAAAAGTGATTAGTTCAGCTTGCAACTCAATTGCCCCAGTACTTTTCTTCAAGAAAACCAGGGCACTTCTAATGGGTAGCCGACACACTTTATGTATACCTCTGTTTTTGCCACATAGTTTTAAAAAGACATGTCAAGGGTCAGGATTTAATAAAATTAATTTCTTTTACTGCTTCATCAGCTTCTTAAGTGAAACTTTCTTTTCCACTACAAGTGTAATGGTGAAGAACACAACTACCTATATAGTTTGATGGTACTGCCTTGACAACCACTGTTTTGCCCATCAGTGAAAAATCAACGTAGTGAAGAAGGCAAGTAACATCTTACTGTTTTCATGAAAATGGGTTTAACCTCATGGAACCCTTGAAAGGGTCTGTGCACCTCCAAGAATCTGCAGACTTTACTTTGAGAGCCACTGCTCAGGCCCTAGAGCAGTTGTTACTGGGATCACTCAATTACAATTTAACTACAGGCTTCGTTATGTTGTTAGTCATCTGCTCCCTAAGAATATAATCTCCCTAATTAGGAGATGTGTCATTTGTTGACTACTGAAGTGCCTGGCACTCTCTACAGTCAAAGTTTGTTGATGATTGATCAATGACACATTAGAATTAATGGTTCATGCATTACTATGCATTATAATTATCATGTTGTCGTATACTGCATCCTAGTTGGTTTTGCCTCTTATGTTACTGAGTGAGGACAATTGTCTTTGTGGGAATATATTTATTCAGAGGAAGGAAAGGAGATTTCATCATGATATATTATAGCTTTTCCAGTTAACATCATTGGTTCATGTGTGTGTTCTATTTTAGCTGTTCCATTGCTACTATTCAGAACGTGATTTAACCTAACAACGGTGTAAGATGAATTTGAGTCCCTGTTGGGTCGAATTTAAAACACCATAATCACTAGCACCATCAGGAGAATGGCTTCTAATAGTAAAGGACTTATCCAATTTGTATGGACAAGCTGAAAATCTCAGCTGAGCTTTGAACAATCCATTAGTTCCACTCCTTTGGGTCGTACAAGGCTCCTTGAATATGTGAGGCAGTTCTGTGGCCCGAGGGGTCACAAATCCATCTACTATAAATAGCAACATGCCTGAATTTTGCGCTCTTCACACCCTTGGTCTTTACTATTAGAAACAGTCTAGTGAAGTATCATCCCTTACTTGAGCAAGGAGAAAAGAAATTTTGAAAGCAATTTATTGCTGGAAGCAATACGTCATTTTCAGTGTGGGATATTAATTCTCTTTTGGTAGGCAAAATTTGCTATGAATAACTCACCCACATAAATTCATAGATATGATTCAGTGATATTAAAGAGAGGTTAATAAAATGGGTAAGATCCACAATTTACATTCTTTTAACATGATTAAAAATGTGGGATCTAAAACCTTATCAATGAACTTTTTTTGTTTTCTGTTATGGTAAAATCCATTGTTCCTTTGAGTGGACATTTTACCCCGGCATGACTTTGTATCATTATGCACTGGTCATTTGGGAAATGGAGTGGTAGGTGTATTCTTCCACACAGAGAAGCAGGTCCAATATTAATATTTCACTATTAGTATTTACCAGAGAGAGATATGATATAGATCTGTACTGACCAATAAGGTATCCACTGGCTATGAATGAAACATAATTTTTAATTTTACTTCATTTACATTTAAATGTAAAAACAGATGCTCAAATCAATTTTTGAAAAATGTTTGTTGTAGCACATTTTATAAAATCTAAATACAAATTAAATATTTCCACGAAAACAGTGCATGCAAGTTGAGATATGCTGCAAATGCAAAATTCACATCAGATTTTGGTGACTTAACACAAAAAAAGAGAATAAAATATCTCAATAATTTTTAATACTGATTACATATTGAAATGATAATATTTGTACATATTGGGTTAAACAAGATATATTATCAAAATTAATTTTATCCATTTCTTTTCACTTTTTTTTCCATTGGCTACCAGATAATATACATGCCTCTTAGATTCCTACTGGATAATGCTATGATAGATCACCATGGAAATAAGACCAGTGAGAAAATACTATGACTGAAATCCATACTCATTAGATGAGATATAGTTTTGACCAAAGTAGTTGATATCCCAAAGTTAATATGTACCTGCTCAGTATATTTCAAAGACTTCTGTACCAAATCTGTTTTCTTTGAAAATTTCTGTATTGTGTAATACAAGTTAACTTTGTATCCAGTTTGCATTCTGAGAATCATTATTTAAAATGTATGTTGCATATGATATTCTGCTTTTTCACTAGTATACTTGACTTTAAAAAATGGAATTGAAACAAGGGATTCCACTGAAATTAAAAAGAAAATCCTTTTCTTCTTAAAGTGTCATATTATTGCTGGGTCAAGAGTAAGTGTAAGACTTTGGCTTTTACTCCAAATTGTCTTCCAAAAAGGGTGTACAAGAGTACCATTTTTGCAACACTGTTGCTGAACCTAGTTATTATAATTTTTAAAAAATTCATCAATTTTAGAAGCAAAAACATGCTGTTTTAACTTGTATTTTTGATTACTTTGAAATTGCAAATTTAAAAATATGTATTCAACAAGAGTTTTTCTTTTGAATTGTCTGTTCATGACCTCTGTTCATTTTTTCCTGTAACGGCATTTATCTTTCTGATTATTTGTACGATGTCTTCAGATGTAAGCATACTAAATCTTAACCTGCCATGAATGTTGAAAATGTTCTCCCAAGTTTACTGTTTTCCTTTTAAGTATATTTATAATGTTTTTAATATGGATGCTTTTAATTTTTGTGAACTCTTTTCCTTATAGTTTCTTCTTGCCTATTTGGTAATCCAAAAAATATTCACTTGCATTTTTAAATAGACTTTTACTTTAGAAATTTCAGCTTACTCTGAGATTTTTATTCATGTACTTATGAGTTACAAGATCTAATTTTGTTGAATTTTTCATATAGTTAATCAATTGTTGAATTATTTATTAAATAAGCACTCTTCCACTACTTTAAAAATATGACAGTTTCAATACATGCTAAATTCTTTTCTATACTAGTGTCCATTTCTGTCCCTTTCAACTATTTTTCTTTTTTAGACATCAATTCCATATAGTTTTATTTATTATTTTTCTTGTAACATTAAGAGCTGATAGTGTACATTCTCCCTTATTAATCTTCTTTATAAAAATATGTGTGGTGGTGATTGTCTCCAGTTGATTCTTGTAGGTGAATGTTAGTTATTTTTCAGTCTTCCCCTCTTCCTAAAATTATTGCATTGAGATTTTTAAACTATTCAATTTATAAATTGACCTGGGAGAACTGACATCTTTATAAGCACTAAATTACTTCAGAGAATAAAAATAAGAGGTTCTATGTATGTGTCCTTTTAAATTAGATGATCTAATTAGCATTTTATAAAATATTTGTGACATTACACAGTTTTTGTAGTTTTTAAATTAAAAACCTATGTTTTTGAAAAGTACTTGTCAGTATGTCTGAAAATAGGGAGTGAATTTTGAATAAAAGAAAAGCACCCTATACATTGCCTAAAGGACAAAAAAGAACTGGCAAATACAATGGGCATTCTAAGTGATGGAAAAATAAACCAAAGAAGAGAGTGGGGTGATGGGAAAGATGATAAAGAAAAAATAAGCAAAAAAGAAAAATAACAAAATTAGACCAACAACGTGAAAAAGAGGGCTAAACTTGTAAAAGAAATAAACATGAGGGAGAGAAGGGGCACTACAAGTTTTGATGTAAAATGGAATGCTCAGTTTAAAGACTGGAAAACTAACATAGATATCCTTTTAATCTTTAGGTAACTCATAAATGAAGGAGGTAAAAGAATGTAAAGGGGAAAAAAGTACAATTTTAGAACTCTCAAATAAGTTTAAAGAAAGTGTTGGTAAAATTTGTAATTGTTTTTGGAATTATTTTTTAAAACAATGTACCTAAATTTTCTAAATAAGTTTCATTATTTGAGCACAGGAAATATTTTGGAACTTATTCTTCATTCTTTATAGTTTAATACCCCCAAATCCCTGGTCTTATTAAGGTAGTTTTCATTTTATTGATAATAGTGAATTTTCTTCCATTTATTGTTTCTAAACATCTTTCCACTATAATGTCTAGTTGTTCAAAAAAAAGACACTATTAAGGTTAAAAAGTATGCAGAAATGGATCACTACTATTTAGATACAAAAAACAGTACATTTCACAGTTGTGTTCAGGAAAAGGGAAGGGTAGGAGTTTGGATTTAAGGTTTCCAATTGAGGATGCAATTGTAAATTCCCACATTTCTCCCTGAAGGTGGCAGTATTTCAGTGATTAAAACAGTGACGACAAGCAGAATAACTGCAAAAGCTCTCTGAGATCTGGGAAGGTGTGGTTTGTGATGTGCAATTCCCTTCAGCAAGACTTTTCTCTTTTCTTGGTTTGAATCATAGCCTGTAGGAATGCGCGTCACCTATTTGCTAACCAATGATTACTTAGATTGTGGACTCAGGAGAGTAAGGTAGCATTTTGATTCTTTAGATAACAGAGGAAAAAAATTGGTGTTCTTGGAGAGAAAAGAGAAAAAAATGTTATTAAATTTAGGATACAAAATAACAAGAAGCAGAATGGTGTATTTCATGATTATCAGCTTCTATCTTTAATAGGTGAGCTCTTTTTAAATTCATGTTACTTTCTTTGAGAGACAAAACTTTCCAAATGCTTAATATATATATAGTAATTAGCATATTGCCGAAGAAGTAGGAGGATAAGTGTATTTTGTCATAAGTATATTAACAATAAAAAGAAAATGAATTTATATAAAGTTTGAGCAGCGAATTCTAAAAGGAAAATATGTATACAATTATGTGTATATGTATTAATTAACAAATGGAGAAAGTAACTATACATACATGAAAAGGTAAACAAAGATGAGCAAAAAATGATCTAAAAAGTGAGAGTCAAACTGTTAGTACTACTTAGTTTTATTATGAAATTTTATATAAACAATGAGCATTAGCACAATTGATATTCAGAAGTTAATTCCTTGTTTATTTTGAATGGTCAAGGCCAATATCATAGTAAGGCTGATTTGTAATACTGTCTGATTGCTTAAAATATCTGGATTATAGTTCTTCCAAAGGATTATGAAAACATAAATCTCCAAGGGATACTGGGAATTCTTGTTCTCTGAAAGTTGTCACCAAAACTGAAAAGAAAGTCTAAGCGTAACATCATCATCATCACATTTCTTGAGTTTTAAAATATTTTGTATAATTTTCTCGAAAATAAAATATTTCCCCTTCTGCCTTTTCATCAATTCAGTGTCAAAATGCACCTCAGAATTTTAATTGTTTTTCCCTGTAATTAAACCAATTTGAACTTCCCTTTCCATTCTCTCTCAACTGTGTAAATTGCACCAATCTATAGCTGGCATTTCATTTATGAGTATAGCCCCACAAAATTTTTGCTAGTTTTTTGAGATCATGATCTCTACATTTATAGGTATTTAAAGTATATTTTCTCATAAGGTCCACTCTGTAGTGACATAATATTCTTTTCTTGTAGAGTAGATATTCACTGCACTGTACATTTTCCCTGTATTATTGATATCTATCAGAGCGATACCCAATTTTGTTCAGCAGAAATCACTTTATTCAGTTCTTTGCTTTTAAATCACAGAAGGTAGTCCAATTTGTAGTGAAATTGAAGTAATATCCATATTCATTAAATTTTTGTACCTAATGACTTGGAAAACTTTTGAAGAAAAACATGAATGTGGCATCGTCTTTACTTTCCCCTGAGATAAAAAAGAATAAAAGTGAAAGAAGCACAAGGTAAATCTTCATTCATGTTGGTACACACACCTGAGGTATGCAAAATTCCAATCTTTTTTTTTTCTACCACTCACTATTTGGGTATATCTTTTTAATTAGAGAAGTTGTGAGTTTACGGAACAATCATGCATTAAATAGTTGATTCCCATATACTACCCTATTATTAACACCTTGCATTGGTGTGGTACATGTGTTACAATTGATGAATGCACATATTTATAATTTTAGTCCTTGGATAGATTTTTTTTTAATTTATTCTATTACTATATACACAACTTAACATTTCCCCTTTTAACCACCCTTCACATATATATTTCAGTGCTGTTTATTACGTTCACAATGTTGTGCTACCATCGCCACCATCCATCCATTAACAAAATATTTCCATTATTCCAAATAGGAACTCTGAACGTTCTAAGCTTTAAATTACCATTCCCTCTCCTCATCCCATCCACTGGTAACTTATACTCTAGATTCTTACTCTATGAGTTTGCTTATTCTAATAGTTTCAAATCAGTGAGCTGATATAATTGTTGTCCTTTAGTGTCTGGCTTATTTCACTCAACATGTCTTCAGAGTTCATCCATGTTGTCGCTTGCATTAGAACAGCATTCCATTTTACAGTGGAATGATATTCCGTTGTATATATATGTATACCATATTTGTTTATTCACTCCTTGATTGATGGACGCTTGGGTTGCTTTCATCTTTTGGCATTTGTGAATAATGCCACTATGAACATTGGTGTGAAAAAAATCTGTTCAAGATCCCACTTTCAGTTCTTTGAGGTATGTACCTAGTGGTGGGATTGCCAGGTCACATGGTTATTCTATACTTAACTTTCCAAGGAACCCCGAGAAACTGTCTTCCACAGTGGTTGTACCATATCCATTTTACATTGCCATCAGCAATGAATGAGTGTTTCTATTTCTATGTATGCCCTCTAACCCTTGTAATTTTCCTTTTTTTTTTTTAATAGCAGCTATTTTAATGGGAGTGATTTTTGTGGTTTTGCTTTGCATTTCCCTGATGGCTAATGATGTTGAGCATCTTCTCATGTGCTTGTGGCCATTTGTATATCATCTTTGGGAAAATGTTTGTTCAAGTCTTTTGCCCATTTTTTAGTTGGGTTGTTTGTCTTTTTGCTAAATTGAAGGATTTCTTTATATATTCTGGATATTAAACTTTTATTGGATCCATGGTTTCCGCATATTTTCTCCCATTGTGTAAGTTGTCATTTTATTTTCATGATGAATTCCTTTGAGCTGCAAAAGCTTTTAATTTTGATGAGGTCCCATTTATCTCTTTTTTTCTTTTGTTGCTTGTGCTTTGGATATAAAGTCTAAGAAAACATTGCTTAACACAAAGTCCTCCTCTAGGAGTTTGATGGTTCTAGCTCCTCTATATAGGTCTCTGATCCATGTTGAGTTAATTTTTGTATAAGGTGTGATGTTGGGGATTCTCCTTTCTTTTGCAAATGAAGATACGGTTTTCCGAACAACATTTGTTGAAAAGACCATTCTTTCCCAACTGAGTGGATTTTTCCCCTTTGTCAAAAATCAGTTGGCTGTAAAATTTGATTTCTGAGCTCACAGTTGCACCATTGGTCTATATGTCCGTATAGACCAGAATCATGATATTTTGATATTGTGCCTTTGTAATAAGTTATAAGATCAGGAAGTATGAGTACTCCAAGTTCATTTACCTTTCTCAAGATGGCTTTGGTTACTCAGGGCCCCTTACCCTTCCATATAAATGTAATTATCTCTTCCATTTCTGCAAAGGATTTTGTTGGAATTTTGATTGGTATCACTTTGCATAAGATTGACATCTTAATGATATTTAGTCTTCCAATCCATGTACATGGAATGTCCTTCGTTTGTCTAGGTCTTCTTTGATTTACTGGAGCAATGTTTTGAAGTTTTCTGTGTACAAGGCCTTTATATCCTTGGTTCAATTTATTCTTAGATACTTGCTTCTTTTAGATGCTATTGTAAATGAAATTTATTTCTTGATTCCTTCTTCTTATATATTCCTGCTTGTGTATAGAAACAGTACTTATTTTTTAGTGTGGCTTTTGTACTCCACTACTATTCTGAATTCATTTATTAGCTCTAGGAGCTTGGTCATGGATTATACAGGGTTATCTGCATATAGGATCATGTCATCTGCAAATAGGGATAGTTTTACTTTTTCCTTTCCACTTTGAGTAACTTTTATTTCTTTTTCTTGCCTAATTGGCTGGGCAAAAACTTCTAAACAATGTTGAATAACAGTGATGACAGTGGGTATCCTTGTCATTTTCCTGATTTTAGAGAGAACGCTTTAATTCTTTCACCATTAAGTGAAACTCACAGTGTTAGCTGTGAGTTTTTAATATATGCCCTTTATTATGTTGAAGAAGTTTCCTTCTATTCCTGCTGTTCTATTCTGTTTTGTTTTATCAAGAAGCAGTGCTAGATTTTGCCAAATGCCTTTTCTGTATCAATTAAGACGATCATGCAGTTTTCTTTCCTTTGTTCTGTTAATGTGGTGTATTACATTAACTGATATTCTTATGTTCAAACATCCTTGCATATCAGGGATAAATCCCACTTGATTATTATATAATTCATTGTATAATTCATTTAATATGCTGTTGGATTCAGTTTACTAGTATTTTGTTGAGGATTTTTACGTATTCATGAGATATCGGTGTGTTATTCTTTTCTTGTGGTATATTTATCTGGTAAGAAAGTGATGTTGACTTTGCAGAATGAATTAGGGAATGTTCTCTCCTCTTCAATTTTTCTGAAGCATTTGAGCAGAAATGGAGTTCTCTTCTTGGAATGTTTGGTTAAATTCTCCTCTGAAGCCATCTGGTCCTGGGCTTTTCTTTGTTGGTGTGCTTTTGATTACTGATTCAATCTCTTTACTAGTAATTGATTTGTTGGGATCTTCTGTTTTTTTCTTGAGTTAATGTAGGTAATTTGTAGGTATCTACAATTTTTTTTTTTTTTTTTTTTTAAAGGAAAGACAGAGAGAAGGAAGGAAGGATAGAAGGAAGGAAGGAAGGAAGAAAGGGAAACATCTCCAAACATTTTCTTGCTTTATTGTATTTTGTTTTTCCGTTTTTGTTACATGGGCTGGGGCCGGGAATCGAACCGAGGTCCTCCGGCATAGCAGGCAAGCACTTTGCCCGCTGAGCCACCGCGGCCCGCCCAGGTATCTACAATTTGTCCATTTCATCTAGGTTACCTAATTTATTGGCATACAGTTGTTCATAAAGTATCCTCTTATCTTTTTATTTCAGTGGAGTCAGTAGTAATATGCGCCTTTCCATTTCTGATTTCTATTATGTGTATCCTCTCTCTTTGTCAGTCTAGCTAAAGGTTTTTCAATTTTATGGATCATTTCAAAGAACCAACTTTTGTTTTTTTAAAATTCTCTCTATTGTTTTTTGTTCTGTTTCATTTATCTCCAATCCTAATTTTTGTTATTTCCTTTCTTTTGCTCACTTTGAATTTAGATTGCTTTTTTTTTTTTTTTTCGCAATTTTTACAGTTTTGAGATTAGGTCTTTGTTTTAATTCTTCTTTTTCAATATAAGCATTTAGAGCTATAAATTTGCTTCTCAGCACTGCCTTTGCCACATCCCATACATTTGGTATGTTGTATTTTTATTTTCATTTTCTTCAAGCTATTTCCTAATTTTCCTTGTGATTCTCTCTTTAATTCATTAGTTATTTAAGAGCAAAAAGTTTTATTTCCACAAATTTGTGTATTTTCAATTTCTCCCCTTATTATTGATTTCTAGCTTCATGCAATTGTGCTTGGAAAAGAAATATTGTATGATTTTAATATTTTTGAATTTACTGAGGCTTGCTTTGTACCTAAGATATGGGCTATCTTGGAGAAACATCTGTCTAGACTCAAGAGGAATATATATTCTGTTGTTGGGTGAAGTGTTCTATATGTCTGTTAGGTCTATTTGGTTTGGAGTATTGCTTAAGTCTTGTATTTTCTTACTGATCTTCTAACTAGATGTTTTAACCATTATTAAATGTGGTATATTAAACTCTCCTACTATTTATGTAGAATTATCAATTTCTCCTTTCAAATCCATCAGTATTTGCTTCATATATTTTGATGCTCTGCTGTTAGGTGCATATATATTTGTAATGGTTACATCTTGTTGAATTGACCTCTTTATCAGTGCATAATTATAGTCCTTACAACTATTTTTACATAAAATATATTTTTATCTCATATTAACATCGGTACCCCAGATCTCTTTTGGTTTCAATTTGCAATGGCATGTTTTTTCCCATCCTTTCACTGTGTCTTTGAATATGTGTCTTGCATACAGCCTACACTTGGGCCATGTTTTTTTTTTTTTTTATCCATTCTATCAATGTCTGTCTTTTGACTCAAGACTTGAATCCATTTACATGTAAAGTCACTACTGATGATACAGGACTTTGTTCTATCATTTTGATATTTAGCCTCTGTACATCTTATAACTTTTTTTGTCCCGGAATTATTGTATCAATGTCTACTTTTACATTTGTTTGATTTTTAATGTTTTATATTGAGTAACTTCTCTTTTCTATCTGGATACATTTTTCATTTATTTTTCTTGTGGTCAACATGGAGTTAACATTTCACATCCTAAATATATAAAAATCATATTTGGTTTAAGACCAACTTGACTTCAATAGCATATACAAACAGTTTTCCTATACATCTCCATCTCCCAGCCTTTTTTATTCTTTACTCTTATACCTTTGTACTTTGTATGTTCAAAACCTTGGATAGAGTTATAATTTCTTCTTAGCATTTTCACTTTAGCACCCGTAACATATAAGAAGTGGAGCTACATATCAAATATTACAATACGATAATGCTGGCATTTATAATTATCCAAGTGGTTTTCTTTACTGGAGGTCTCTATTTCTTTTTGCTACTCTGAACCACTGTCTAGTATCCTTTCCTTTCAATCAGAAGAACTCTCTGTAGCATGGGTGTAGTACATGCCTAGTTCATTGTCTCAGTGGGAATGAACCAGACATGCACTACCTCAGCTTTTGTTTATCTGAGAATGTTTTCATCTATACTCCATTGTTAAAAGAAAGTCTCACAGGATATAAAATTCTCGATTGGCGTTGTTTTCTATGACCACTTTAAGTATTTCCACTCACTGCTTTCTTGCCTCCATGGTTTCTGAAGAAAAATCAGCACTTAATCTAACTGGAACTCCTTTGTGTATAACACAGCTGCTCTTCTCTTGCAACTTTCAGAACTCTTCTTGTCCTTTGCATTCAAAAGTATGGTTGATACACCAGTGTACTTTTCTTCTTTTTTATTGTATTTGGTGTTCTCTGGGCTTCTTGGATGTCCAAAACTTTTGCTGAGTTTTGGAAGTGCTCTGTCATTATTTGTTTCAATATTCCTTCTATTTTTATTTTCCTTCTGGGACTTCCATAATGCTCATATTGATACTTGATAGTGTCCCAGAGGTGTCTTAGGCTACTTTTGCTGTTTTATAATTCCTTTTTCTTTTTCTTCTCAGCCTAACTCATTTCAATTGTCTTGCCTTTGAGTTTGTTGATTCTTTTTTCTGCCTGCTCCAAATTGCTGTTGAAACTTTCCTGGGAGTTTTTCATTTCGGTTATTGTTGTCTTCAATTTCAGTAGTTCTGTTTTGTTCCATTTTAAAATCCCTATCTTTTTACCAAGATTCTCATGTTGTTCATTCATTATTTTCCTGATATCTGTTGGTTCTTTTCCCATTCTTCCTTCATCTCCTTGATCATTTTTAAGATGATTTTTAAAAAAGTCTTTATTAGGTATGTCCACAGTCTGGTCTTCTTTGTTGTTGTTTTTGGTCTTTATTGTCTTCCTTTTGATGGGCCATCGTTTCCTGTTTCTTTGTTTGTCTTGTACTCTTTTGTTACTGACTATACATTTCAATATTTTAAAAAGTTAACCTTATTTATTCCTTGGAATGTCTGTTTCTTGGTTATGTGACCAGTTAGTGATAAGACAGAGATTTTCTTGAGTTTCAAACCCCTGTCAGGAAAGCCTGCCCAAGTCAAATGCAAAGTGAAGTGTCTTTCCTGTCTTTTTGGGCCTACTTCTTGTCCTAGGCTTGTACTTGAGAGTTGTTTGGATTTCCCCGGTATACAGGAGTTTGAATACCACCACTCTTTCCCACAATACTGGTTGCCCTCTCCTAGGTCTTTAAACCATGAAAGCTTTCTCCTCAGGCTCTCCACCTCTGTGGTTTCTTATACTCCTTTCCTTGTCTTCAGCTGCTTCTGCCCGGAGGGCAAAATTCTGGGGCGGTGCATATGCTGGGGAGGAGATTCCTAAGTCAGTCTTTCTCTGCTGAAACAGGACAGACACCCACAAAGGGGTCAGCGGGTCAGGAAGTGTGCCAGGAGCTTCTTCAGAGCTTTCTTTGACCTGCAAATACATCTCCTGAACTTGTCCCCTAGAGCCGCGAGGAAGTGTAGCTCTTCAAATCTCCTCTGTAGCTACCTTTGCCCAGGCTGTGTCACAACAATGGCCACCCTCAGAGCTGGGCACCCTGTGATGGGAAGTCACTAGTTAAAAGCTATGATCACTGATCAGCAGTACCACAACTGGTCTTGGGGAAGAGGATTTTTATATCCCTTTTTGTTACCAGTGAACTAGCAAGGGAGAGGAGGGTGCAGGATTGTGGGGGCACTTTATGGCAGACTGCAGGAAGAGTGGGGGATGGGCTCCAGTAAACAATGTTCATAGCAATTTACTAGTCCTTATCATAATCCATGCCTCTTCTTCCTGCTATTCTCTGCAGGCTGTACAGGGTTCTACTGGCCTCTGGAGTTTCAGAATAGTTGTTACAGAAAATACCTGTCTTTTTAATAGCTGTTCTAGTGGAAAGATGGAATCCTGGCACATCCTACTCTGCCATCTTCCCACAATCCCCTTTGTAAAGCTTTGAGGGCATTATTAATTTATACACAATTCCAAATATAAACAAAATGCACCCTAACCTCATCTGTATGCTGACTTCTCCCCAGCGCACTCCTGAGAGCAGCATGGAACTCAGCTTGGTGGTAGAAGGGAGATGAAAAACACAAGTTGATTTCCTTTCTTTTCTTGTCTTCTTTGTCTGAAGTGTCACAAAGAGTTTATTGCTGTTTTTGTTTGTTTTTAAGGCTCTCAAAATGCAAATTTTTCCTGAGATAGTAAATATTTAAACAGTGTAGTCAATTTTGCCACATGGAGTATCATTCCAGGAAGCTCAGAAAATAATTTTTTGAAAGTTGTTGTTCTTTGTGATAATTCTTATTCTTGGCATACTATTGCCAATGTATGTTATTTTTCCCAACATTGGCTCGCCAGAAAAATCGGTCACTAATACCCTGATACCTATTGTTTCTTTGCTTGTAAGCTTTTCTGTCCCTCCCCCTTTTCAATGTTTCCTTCTCATTCAGCAGTCTTTTCCATTTTCATAGATTGACTATTCATCAGTAAGAGAATGGCCTAACTGTGGTGAATTCATACAGTAGTATAACAAACATCTATTGGTTAACTGGAAGATCTATGTTTAATCAACATGGATGAATTTCAAAACAAAATGTTGAGTGAACAAATAAGTTGACAAAGGGTATTATACCATTCTAATGCTTTAAAATATTTTTCCACTTAAAGAAAATAATTTCAAACTTATAACACAATAGCACACACCTTATACAGAGAACTCCAATGTACCCCTATCACCCCAGATGCCTATATCCACCAATTTTAACATTTGCCATATTTTCCATATCCTTCTATCTATTCATCATTCTGTCTATTTATCAATCCATTTTCTGATCACTACACAGTATGTTGTATACATTATGACCTTGAACCTGTAATACTGCCGTGTACAGTTCCTAAGAACAAGGATGTTAGCATAGGTATATGCCTTAAGTGCAGTTATCAAGTTGAAGAAATTTAACATTGATATAAAACTTACAGCCTATATTCCATTTTTTCTGCCCCAATTACATTGCCCCTCCCCTAATAATGTCCCTTTGAGCCCTCCCTCTTCCCTTTAAGATCCTGTCTAGAATCATGCATCGCCTTTAATTGTCATTGGTTCTTTAGTTGCTCTTTTAGTTGTGTAAACATATATACAACAAAAGCTCTCCCATCTTAACCATTTCCAAGCATACATTCAGTGAGATTAATTACATTCACTGTGTAGGCTCCTTGCCAACTTCCATTACTTAGACTTTTTCAGTTACCTAGACAGAAACCTTACACCCATTTTGCATTAACTTCCTATGTTTGAGAAAGTACCAGGGGTTCCCAGATGGGAAAATTTAATATTTCCATATTTTTCCTACAGTCCTTCAAGGGACTCTACCAATACTTTTTAATTATCAGCCCACCATAGTCTGGGATGTTTTTGGGTATTCCATTAAGCTAGACAGAATTACAAGGCCTCATCCCCATTCTGGCCTCCATGTGATTAAATGAGTTGATTTAGATTGTGTGTTACAGAAAATTTAGGTTCTAGACACAATAAACCCCTTTGCCCTTGGCCTCATATAGTAGGTGAAGCTCTAGAGTACATACATCATCATCTTTTGCCCTGTATTCTGATTTACCTTAGTCCCAACAAGATCAGCTTTGTTGTTATCTCTAGCTGAAGCTTGATCTCTTTTTGGTTACTTTATTATTGCATGCGGCATTGCTGACTTTCAGAGCTACAGAACTCCAGCTCTGAATCTTAGGTGTCACAGAGGTACTGAAAGTTCCAGGGAAATACCAGTTTGTACACATATAACTCAATGTCTCAGAATCTAGGAAATACAGTTACAATTTTGGACGATGTGTGGCTGCTATAAGAGCTTACATTCACGGCTCCAATTTTCTTATAAGTACTTTCTGAAAGAAACCGTAGCATATTTGTTCTTTTGTTTCTGGTTTATTTTGCACAACACATTGTCCCCAAGGTTAATTCAGTTTGTTGTGTGCCTCATGATGTCATTCCTTTTTTTTTTTTTTTTTGCATAGGCAGCCTCTGGGAAATGAACCTGGGTCTCCAGCATGGCGAGCCACCATGGTCTGCCCTGTCATTCCTTTTTGTAGCCACACAGTGTTCCATCATATTTCAGCTTCTCAGTTTTGTACCCTTTGGCTCACTCCATCCATTGGACATCATGTATAATATAAAGTCCAAAATAAACAAGCTATGTCTTATGGTGTCCTCACTTGGTTGTACAATCAGCAGCACTCTCAATTTTAGACAATTTTCATTGGTCAAAAAAGATAAGAAACCCATGAACATAGCCTCACCAAACATCAAATCAAATCCTCCCCTAATCTCTTGTCCGCCCCCCCCCACACACACACACAATTATTTACCCCTGGTATTGCTGTGGTACTATTGCTGTCTTCCTATTAACTATAGGCCATAGCATGCAATATTAGTTTTCCGCCTAACCCCCTCAATTATTAACTCTTTGTACAAGATCAAACCTTTGAAGGAGTTCATGCAAGAACTTATTTATAATTGTTGAGTTAATCAGTGGGATACATGGTACTATACCTCCCCTTTCAATCATATTGACCTTCAATATGGCAATGTTACTTGTACCCCACTATTTAGCTACTATCACTTCTATCCATTCCCTTTTACATTTAAGTTCAATTTCATTGGGTATCCTTTCCCCCTTCTCTAGCATCTTCCAATTGTTTTATAATTACCATGGAGCTTACATACCACATCCTAAATCTATAATCTCATTTGCTTTGATATCAACTTAACTGCAGTAGAATACTCAAAACTCTGCTTCTGTACCCCTCCATCCTCCTGCCTTTACGTAGTTCTTATCACAAATTACATGTTTATACACTATGACTCCAAAATCACTGATTTATTATTTTCTTTTATGCATTTTCCCTTTAGATCATGTAGGAAATTGAAAGTGGAGTTAACAAACCAAAAATACAATAGTACTGGTATTTATATTTATCCCTATCATTACCCTTACAGGAGATCTGTAATTCTTCATGTGGTTTTGATCTATTGTCTGTTGTCCTTTCTTTTCAGCCTATACATCTCTCTTTAGCATCTCTTTTAGGGTGGGTCTAGTGTGATAAATTCCCTCAGCTTTTGTTTATGTGAGAGTATCTTAATCTCTCCCTCATTTTTGAAAGATAGTTTTGCTGGACATAGAATTCTTGATTGACAGTTTTTTTTTTGCTTTCAGCACTTTAAATAATAAGTCTTCCTACTGCCATCTTGCCTCCATAGTTTCTGATGAGAAATCAGTACTGAATCTTATTGAGGCTTCCTTATATATCACATGTTCCTTTTCTCTCTTGTGGCTTTCAGTATTCTCTCTTTATCTTTGTCATTCAACAGATTGATTTTAATATGATGTGGTCTGGTATTTCTTTTAAGTACCTGTTCATGAGATAACTTTTTCCAATGTCTTTCAGCCCCGAAGATTCTATTTTAATTGATATAGCGTGGACTCAGGCATTGGTATTTGTTTCAGTTTGCTAAAGCTGCCAGAATTCAATATACCAGAAATGGACTGGCTTTTACAAAGGGGATTTATTAAGTTACAAGTTTACAGTGCTAGGCCATAAAAATGTCCAAACTAAGACATCCAGAGAAAGATGCCTTGACTCTGAAGAAAAGCTAATGGCATCCACAGTTTCTCTGTCATTTGGGAAAGCCCGTGGCTGTTCTACCCTTCTGACTTCTTGTTTCAAACAGCTTTCTCAGCTCCTATTAGTCCTTCTGGCTTCTGTTGGGACAATTTCTTTCTGTATCTCCAAACATCTGTTTCTTGGTTTCATCTCTCTGTGTCAGCTCTGAGCTATCTCTCTCTCCATGAGTTGTTTTGAGGACTCCAGTAAACTAATTAACTCCCACCTTGAATGGGCAGGGCCATATTTTCATCAAAATAATCTAATCGCAAAGTTCCACCCACGATTGAGAAGGTCACATCTCCATGAGAAAAGCCGAATCAAAAGATCCCACCCCCAGTATCTCTGTACCCATAAGATTAGATTAGAAGAACATGGCTTTTCTGTAGTATGTAATGGTTTCAAACCAGCACAGTATTTTTCAAAAATATTCCAGGTCATTCTCACATGCAGTCAAAATAGAAATCCACTATTATGTGTCAGGCAAAAATTTCCTTGGCTAGTCTCCATCTCATTACAAAGTATCATGTATACTCTATTTAATATAATATAATCCACTAGTTCACTTATCTGGGCACAGTACAACTGTAGTATGTTGTAGTATCCAAATAAAGACTAAGGCTGCCATGTCAAATCCTCTGGGGATCTCCCTCTCTTCCCTCCGTGTTTCATATGCCTTATTTGTCATGTCAAGGATGGAAAGCCATGTTTATGCACTATGTTAAATATTAAACTTATTTTTCTTACTCTTTTAAGCAAAAAATTTTAAGTAAAAGTTATGACATTTTCTTTCTACAACCCAATGGATGGTGTTGAATAATTCACTGCCAATGCCTTCCAGCCAAAGATCACCTATAGTAATAGAACCCTTATGGTAGAATAAGTCGGGTTTATGATTTGTTGCAGAAAGGAGAACACACACCATGGGGAACTATGGTTTGTTTCACTAAGAGGGTGGTAAAAAAGACTTATTAAAGAATTTGAGTTTGGTTGGGTGATTTGACGGAGGGGCCAAGGATGTAGGGATTCATTCTAGATGGATGCTGTCAGGACGCCAGAGCAATTCTATGATTAAGCATATCAGTAAATCTTATCAATACAGAGGGCAGAGTAGATTGAGGAGAACAGTATAATTGGTAAAGAAATAGCAGAAAACTCTATTTGCTGGAGAGAGATGTATTTGTTATTTGGGGGGTTTTGCACAGTTGACTTTATTTTATTTTTGTCTGTGCTTAAAAGAAATCATGAAGTGGCTTTGTCTCACTATCTCATGGTCTCAGAATGACCTTGTCTGATGTTGGTGCTCTGTGAGATAGTTTATGGGCAACAGAACAGCAGGGCCTAGCTATGAACATCAGAAAAGTATGTGATAACACTGAGACCCTGCTGTGAAGGTCAGACTAGTCCCTAGATTCCAGAGTCTATTTTTCTCTTCCTTGTCACTTTTGGAGACAGGTAGATTTGAAATCAGAGAAATCTGATTAATCTTGTTTTTACCACTTACTAGCAGTGTGACCTTGGACTAATGAGTTGCCTGCTATCACTTTAATTTCTCACCTGATATTAACCTCAAAGGAACATGGTGAGCATTAAATGAGATAGAGCACCTGGAGTGCTGAGCAGATTGGTACTTATAGAGTGAGAACTTATATTAAAAATTATAATTTTTTTTTAGCTCTCTCTCTCATGGGGGATTGTTTTTTTCATTTAAGAATACAGATTGAGTGACCTCTATGAGCCAGGCACTACTCATGTGACAATGCAGAATAAGATCTATGTGGCCGCTGCCCTTATAGAACCTGCAGTGTAGCATGGTGTTAGACAATTAAAAAGGCATTTTAATAGAGGGTGAATGGTTCTTTGAGGGTGGGGGGATGCATAGAAGTTACTAAAATACCTTAGTAGGGCTGAGGAACTGCCTCTAGGACAAAGTGATGATGGCTAAGCTAAGATCTAAGATATGGACAGAAGTTATCTGCAGGAAGCACTTTTCCAAGTAGAAGGACTATGTGGTAGTTAGATTCATGTGTCAACTTGGCCAGGTGAAGGTGCCTAGTTCTGTTGCTGTGGACATGAGCCAATGGCATGTGAACCTCATCTGTTCCTGATTACATCTGCAGTCAGTTAGGAGGCATGCCTGCTGCAATGAATGATGTTTGATTTAATTGGCTGGTGCTTATATGAGAGTGCTCAATGTAGCACAGCCCAAGCAGCACGGCACACCTCATCTCAGCACTTGCAGCTCAGCCCAGGTCTTTGGAGATGCAGAAAGGAATCACCCCAGGGAAAGTTGTTGGAACCCAGAGGCCTGGAGAGAAGTCCAGCAGAGATGGCCCTGTGCTTTTCCACAAAAGAAAGAACCTCAGTTAAAAGTTAACTGCATTTCCTCTGAAGAATTATATTTTAACTAAATAAATCCCCTTTTATTGAAAGCCAGTCCATCTCTGGTGTGTTGCATTCTGGTAGCTAGCAAACTAGAACAGATTTGGTACCTGAGAAGTGGGGTGCTGCTGTGGTTTGCAAATATCAGATATGTTGAATGGTTTTTGGATGGATAAGGGGAAGATTTTGGAGGAACTGAGAAGATAATGATAGAGAAGTCCTGGAGTGCTTGAAGAGACTGTTGGTGTAAATGGAACCACTGCCAATCTGGACAAACGGGGACACAAAAGGGACAAATTGGACTTTGCAGAGTGAGAACCATGGAAGCTCGGGTCTGAAGCCAAGAAACCTCGGCCAGGAGAGTGGACCCACCCAGATACATGAAGAGTGTGAATTTGCCCTGAGGTTAGAGGATGAGTCTCACATCTCATTGCTGTGGAAGAGTTGCGCTGCCTGAGGCCTTTGAGAAGGTACAGCATGCTCCTTGTGGACTGGGGAGAGCCTGGCTGCCACCACATGGAGGAGTTGAGCGTGTGCCCCAGACATGGCAGAGAGCCCAGGTGTGGCCCTGATGCCTTGTGAAGGTGGAGCCAAGAAAAAGGTGGTCTCCTCAATGTTCCCTGAGGTTGATTTGGAAAGAGGCAGGCCACTGCATAGGCCCTTGGAAAGGGTGGGACTGCCACTTTCTAAAGCTGAAGGACAAATGACTTTCAGACTTTGAAATCCAATGCTGTTTGCCCTGCAGGTTTTCCTTCCAATTTCTCCCTATGAATCCTGTGACTGTACCTCCTGTGTATATTGACACCAGATAACTTGTTTTGAGGTTCATAGGTCCACAGCTAGAAGAGAATTTTTTGCACTTTAATATTGTTTAAGGTGATGTGTGTAATTGCCAAATTGACAAGGGGTGGACATGTGGTAGTTAGATTTAGGTGTCAGCTTGGCCAGGTGAAGGTGCCTAGTTCTATTGCTGTGGACATGAGCCAATGGCATGTGAAGCTCATCTGTTCCTGATAATATCTGCAGTCAGCTAGGAGGCATGCCTGCTACAATGAATGATGTTTGATTTAATTGGCTGGTGCTTAAATGAGAGCGCTCAACGTAGCATAGCCCAAGTAACTCAGCATACTTCATCTCAGCACTCGCAGCTCAGCCCAGGCCTTTGGAGATGCAGAAAGAAATCACCCTGGGGAAAGTTGTTGGAACCCAGAGGCCTGGAGAGAAGGCCAGCAGAGATCACCGTGTATCTTCCCACATAAGAAAGAACTCAGTTGAAAGTTAGCTGTGTTTCCTCTGAAGAACTATGTGTTAACTACATAAATCCCCTTTTATTGAAAGCCAATCCATCTCTGATGTGTTGCATTCCGGTAGCTAGAAAACTAGAACAGACTAGTATAATCTAAGACAGAAAAGTGAGAGAGAACATGATACAGTTCATTCAGTCAAAACAAAACAAAACAAATGGCAGAAAGCAAAAAACAACTCACTTTTTAAGCGCACTCTGTATGAAATAATTTCTTTCTATTCAAATCTTGCATGTAATTTTATATGCCACTGCAATAGTGATTACAGCTCATTAATTAATTAATGATGATACAATGTTTTGAAAATACAAAGTGCTGCACGTTATCTAACAAAATGATGATTAGTATGATTACTACTTCAATATAGCCTCTATTTACTCTCTGCACTTAGACTCCCAAATGTCTGCTTGCCTTCATGCAGGAAAGACAACAGTGGAGTTGGTTCGGTGGCTATTTTCGGTTTTTCTTTCCCTGGATTGTGAATGAACCCAGGAATAGCTAATCGTAGAAAAAAGAAAAGTAGTCTGAATGACTTCCAAGGCCCTTTCCTAATAAATCATTCTGCGATGTCTGTTACTCTACCAGTTTTTTACTGAGATCCAGCTCAAAAGCACTGAGTGTCTGTACTGTGGGGCCATCTGGAGAGGCAAATTTACAAAGGGCTATTTTTGGTTATTTCAGTATATAAACTTCCTTAGTTAGGACATAGTTTCTGGAGGATTTAACTTTATTACCTGTACTGTTCTATAAAATTTCCAGTGAAATAACTGACTACATGGGATCCTAACAACTCGATTCTTTTCCTTTGATAAAAAGGATTTCAATGTTCTATTAAAAAACAAAATCAACCATGTTGAGTTTTAAATGTTTATGAACATCAGAAAGTGCTTAATTTACAATTTAAAAACTATCCAAAGTGGGGTTTTCTTTTTTTGTTTGTTTATTTCTTCAATGACTAACCAGGAACAGCAGATATGGGTGGCAGTGTCTTATTGATAAAAATCGCATTGACTCCTGGACACAGTTCCATCAAGTTTTGGCTTTAGCCTGGTCTGAAGGATGATTCTGATTCAACATTCTTTCCCTTAGCATGTGGAAAGCGCTTCTTAGTTGTCTGGCGTGTCAGGTGACTCCTACACTTGGCTGGTTGCCTAGATAAGAGGATGGGAATTAGAGAGCCTGCACTAACAGATAGAGGCCAGGAAATGCTTTGGAACATGTTTCTTTTGCAAATATCTTGTGGCCTAAGGTGTTGTCTCTTCAGTCAATAAGCTTCTATCTGCTAGAGTAGAAAAGACAAATTTGTGAATATTTAATATTATATTGAGCAGGTTGGGACAAGTGCAGTAAAAGATGACTTGACTTCATCCTGAAAAAGGAGCAGGGAAGGAGGAGATTACTCTGAGCTGGTAAATTCTCATGGTAGTGGTGACTTTTGGAATGGTCCTTGAGCAAATAGAAGTGATTAAAACTTAAAATTAAAATGGGATTTAATCCAATCAGTTGAAGATTCTTTTTTCGCTGGAGAGGTGATGACATCCGTACCCACAGAAGATCAAACTTTCATCTCTCCACTTCAGCCAGCCAGTCTTTCCTGGAGAATTCATTCGAAACCTTCATTGTAATTGCTATTTCATGGCCTACCCTATGGAATTTGGACATATACATCCTCCCAGTTGTGTGGGACACTTTTATAAAATCTCATATTTACAGATATCTCCTGTTGGTTCTGTTTCCCTAGAAAGCCCTGACTAATACAGGGTTCTTATAACAGGAAGGCAAGAAGGTTATTGCTAGTAGTGAGGATGGAAGCAAGAGGTTAGAGGACATGAGGATGGGGTCACAAGCCAAAGAATGCAGGTAGCCTCTAGAAGCTGACAAAGGAAAGAAAATAGGTTCTCCCCTCAGCCCCTCTGGAAGGAGCCAGCCCTGTTCCTTGCTTTAATTAGCCCAGTGAGACTGATTTTGGACTCTCACCACCAGAACTATAAGATAGTAAATTTGTATTGTTTTATGTCATTAAATTTGTGGTATTTGTTGCAGTAGGAATAGGAAACTAATACGATAACAATTAATATTAAGCCCCTGTACAGTCTCAAAAGTAGCCTGGTTTGGTGATAAGTTATGTCATTATTCTATTCATAGGCCATAACAACTTACAAATCCATGGTTCTGCTTCCATAAATGTCAAGTCACTTTAGGAAGTAAAATTTAGGTCCATCACTCTGATTGTCAGGAATTAGACCTTGGATGTTGGAAAGAGGATCATCTTCCAACAGGTGACCGGGAGGAAGTCGATTGCACATGTGCACACACGTGGAGAATTACCAACCGTTTTGGTTTGCTAAAGTTGCTGGAATGCAATACACAGAAATGGCTTGGCTTTTGCAAAGGGGATTTGTTGTTACAAGTTTACTGTTCTAAGACCATAAAAATATCCAAATTAAGGCATTAACAAGAGGATACCTTTACTCAAGAAAGGACTATCGTGTCTGGGGTTTCTCTGTCATCTGGGAAAGCACCTGGCTCGTATTTCCTGGTCCTTTGCTCCCAGGTTACATTGCTTTCAGCTTCTGATTCCAGGGGCTTTCTATGTCGGCTCTGCAAGCATCTCCAAATGTCTCTGTCTAAGCATCTGCTCTCTGTGTCAGCTCTTTTAAAGCCTCCAGTAAACTAATTAAGACCTACCTTAAATGGGCAGGGTCACATTTCCATGGAAATAATCTTAATCAAGAGGACCCACCCACAATAAATCTGCACCCACAAGACTGGATGTAGCTCTTCTAGGGGAACATAACAGTTTCAAACAAGCACACCAACTAACCAGATTAAATGAAGTAAGGGCCCAGAGGGAGCAAATGGAGAGATAGAACATGCTGCATCCTTTACTTCCACAGCCTCTTGTGTTTAGATTTCCATGAACTCTTAATCAAAGACCAAATTTGACTTAAATCCCATTTTGTTCTGTGTGCTGGACTCTGACCTAAATAAGAAATAAAAATTATGGTGAAACATTTTCACAACCGTATTTCCAGAACAACTGGTAGTTGTTGCCTTTTAGATTCATGTAAACTTCATTTGCCTAATAGTATATGAAAAAAGATATTTTCTGCTAAATAAGTATCTCAATTTTATCTATCAGTTTTAAATAAAAGCAGGACCATGATTTCTCAAATCAAAGTTTCTTGAAATATTTTAAACAGAAATATGAACCCTGCAGCCATTTTTAAAAATAATTTCTATATTGCTTGGAGGACTAACTCTCTAGTCAATTGATTTTTATTTAGAAAATGTTTTAATTCTTTAGGATTTCCCACAAATTTCTAAGGCATTCTTGGTATGAGAATTAAGATGGCATTTCATTCATATATATATATGCCATAATGTGTCTTGGCCCAGTTTATGATCTAATAGAGAAATTCATTTCAGTAGTGACCAAACAGTAAAATAGTTCTATCTTTTGTGACACCATAAAAATCTACTTCTGCTCATTATTTCTTGTGCTTTTAGGTTTGTCCAAATGTGTATTTGAGTGATTAAATTATATGCTAATTTTAGTTTTCCAGAAAATATTAAAAGATTTATTTTTATATTTTATGACCTTATAAAATGGGTCTTAGGAAAATGATAATTTTGACTTATCAGTGGGCTCTTTTTATCCTTTGTGTTGACAGAATACTGCCTTATACTGTAATTATTCTACTAAAGAAGGCTATGTGGTTAATTGACTCTTCATAGCAGAGTATGAATCCTGACCTTGCTTTGATTTAGTTTTATTCTTTTCTAAATTTCAACCATTGTTTATTAGTTAGAGATACTGTAGGGAAAGGTCTCATAGAAGAAACAGATAGCTAAATAGAAGCAAAATAACATTCAGATGATGAAGTAACAGTTAACAAAATTAAAGTAGAACTCTAGTAATCCATGAGCAAGCTGTAAGAATGTAAATAATTAAAGAAATAAAACCTGTAAAGGAAATAGATCAAACATGGATTAATATATTATTCTTAGTAAAAGTGTTAAAACTCATCTAAGTCTTCAGAAATAAAAATATTATATTTAAGTGTTTGTGAAAATAGCAAGATAAAATAATATTAGGTGGTGGTTGGAGAAGAACAAGTCAAAAAGGAATTTTTAAAAAGGAAATTGAAAGAAAATGTATGTAAGTTAAGACTAAAAAATAATTCGCTAAAAAATGTGAAAATACAATTATATTGAAAAGTCAATTTGAGCAGTTCAACCTCACATACTCAGTAATGATAGACTGAAAGTTAATCCTAATCCCTGGATGAACAGAAACTCAGTCTCATAAACATTTAAGACCATTCTTATGTTAAGCATTTTCATCCATAATTATATTAAATGACTTGTTAGGATGGACATACTTTTGTCACAAGAAACAAACAGCAACAATTAAACAGAAACAACAAACTAGTTTGTCCTAACCATACATTTTAGTCATATTCACAAATCTCTTCCAAAGTAAGGTTTCATGATTTCAAAATAGGATACTCTGTTACATGTAAAAACAGCCAATCAAATGATTCCCAGTGTACAATAGCTTCTTAATAAAGACAAATGGTCTAGTTTGCAGATAGCACTGAATTACTTTGGAATTTTAGTTATTTTACATAACTGAGAACATTTATTAGTTTTCATTTTTTTGGATTTTGTAAAACATCTAGTTGGATCTTTTGTGTAGTAGGCAGATTTCTAAAGTTTGTGGGCTGTATTTGTAACATACCAGAGGAAAGAATTTAGGACACTCAGAACCACTCAGTAGCCTAAGCAAAGAAATAAGCAGGGATGACTCAAATGCCACACAAATATTGCACAAAAAGCTCGGTGGGTGTATGCAAAACAAAGCTGTAAACTGTAAAGCTGCATGAAGCAAGTATTTTTATATTTATATGTATATATAATGTTAATTATTAAGCATAGTTAGGATAAAATTGAACTTGTAAATGCAAATCTAAATATATTTTAATGTTTCCTTAAACTCTGTCTCACAGTTTGCACCAGTGGGTGACTGATTACTAATAGTCATGTGAGTTAAAAGTCAATAGACTAGAACTAGAAAAACATCAACTAAAGCAGTGCATCCATAACTATGCATGAGAAGATTCATAAGAAGGGAAAAAAATCTATGAATATAAGAAATGCAGATAAGTTTTGAACCATAGAGTGTCTCTTAATATATGTGATCATTTTATTATCAGGTAAAAATACCTTTAATAGACCATCATCATTATCTTCCAAGTCACTCTCTTTAGATATATTTAGACTGATGTAGAACAGGTTGAATAGAATTTTGGTTGTGTCAGAACCACTGGGGAAAAAAGAATGAACTTAATTCTCTTCAGGCTGAATAGGTATAGAGAATATATATTTAACCTTTAGGGAAAACTTTCAAGGGTTTACATGAGAGACAATATTCCTCCTCCGTTCGATTGTGGGCAGAGTTATTTTTCACATGCAGTGAGTAGAGTGCACACGTGGTCATTTTCTCCTATACCTAGTTTCTTTCTTCTCAGAAGAATTGTCAAAATTCTGCAATGGTTGTTTCCTACCTTTTCTTCAAGTAGTTGCTTTTCCCTTAATACTTGACAACTGCTTGACTATCTCAGATCTGGCTCCTATACTATTACAGTAATTTTCCAAAACTGTCTTGCTTCTAGATATCTTTGATGACAGCTGCCTACTGGCTTTGATCTCTGAGTTGTATCTGCTTTAAAATGAGATTCAGTGGTTGAAATGACCTGATTACGTCTTCCTGGACTTCTTGTTGCTGCTTATCTAAAGTACCAAGTATCGTTCATAATTATGTTGGAAAGATGCCCTGCTTTGTCATCTCAATTGTACTTCCTTGCAATGTTCTTGCCTGGTCTTCTGCTCTCAAAGAATCACCCAACTCCAGCACTACCATCATTGAAAGACAATGTTAGTCATAGTAGAGTTGGAAGGGTGAAGGCTGGGAGTAATTGGATTGAAAAAATATATATATATATATTAATGACTTAGCTAATTGTCTGGAAATCTACAATTACAGAAGACATGCAAGGTGACAAAAATAATAAATCGCAATCTTAGTTCTTTACTGGTTCCTTATTGATAGGTAGTTTAATTAAATTCAGGAATTCACCCACCCACCTCCATCTCCCTTCAACATTTATAAATCAGTAAAATAACTTTTTTGTGAACATAATACTAAGTAATAAATGTTTATGTCTTAGTTTGGGTCCCTTGGGAAACAGACTCAGAGATAGAGATTTGTATGTGGGAAGGTTATTGGAGCATGTTCTCCAGAACAACTTCTGTGAGGGACTAAGAGAAGCAATGCACCTGCCACAGAGACCTCAGCTGATAGTCTGGAGAGCTCTGGAATTGGAAGAGTCCTTTAGAGTTCTTCTGAATTGAAGCAAATGGGTCCAGCCTTTGTACTTCCACACTGACTAGTCACTGGATGTGGGCTGCCCTACGGAAGGGGTATAAACGTGACCAAGACAGCTCCCTTTCCCTGAAATCAATTCCCAGAGAGGGACAGAACTGTGAGCAGCCTGTGTCAATTTGAGGAAATGTGTGCCTTGTTGTTTTTTTTTAAATTTATTTATTAATTAAAAAAATGAACCAAATAAAACATCAACATATATAATCAGTAATTCAAAATATCATCACTTAGTTGCATATTCATCATTTCTTAGAACATTTGCATTAATTCAGAAAAAGAAATAAAAAGACAATAGAAAAAGAAATAAAATGAACACAGAAAAGAAAAAAAAAAGATTATACCTACCATACCCCATGTGTCTTGTTTTTGAAGGGCAAATCTGGGCTGCTCACCACAGCATGTGCATATTATGATATATTCAACCATATCACAGCTAATCACAGTTCCTTGACCTCACAGAACAGCTACCTTGATCTTTTCACTTAAATATAGAACTCCTCAAGAAAGAAATCAGTCCTGTTTTCAACAGGAAATCTAAATCCTTCTGGAAATTCAAAGTTCAAATCAGGTTATTTTATGCTCAGTACCAAAAAGTCAATTTAGAGTCTTAAAAATAGCATTCTCTCTACCCCACCACTACCCCACAGTTTCACCAGAAAGCTTTTATAATAAATTATTTGAAATGTTTCTAAAGGCGCTCCTTTCAAAGAGAAAAATACTCTCATGCACAAAAATCTATATCTCTGTTAATGACTAAAGATTATACTGACTAAGGCATAGTGAAGTCACTGTGCTGGGTTACTATTCAGGATATTTCTCTTTAGCCTTTTGGGCCCAACTGTCAAAATAGTTATTTCTCTGTGTTGAAAGTCCTTTTTCATTTATAATAAAAAATTCCATTGAAGTAGCGCCCTGACCATAACCTCTAACCGTGAACTCAATTTTCTAGTCATTTTTATTCCCAGCTGACCATCACAAAAGTTAAAAAAAAACAAACCTGATGATGCCAGACTAATACTAATTCCTTCTTTTCCCTTACAGTTCTTCTTGAGTTTGAGGACGTTGCTACTGGATTAATTGGTTAAATTTTCTATCTTGGTGTGAAAATACACTAAAATAATGTATCATGACAAATTTGGTCTTCCTGCGGCTACTGAAATGAACTTTTCTTTTTGGGGGGCAGGGGGGATTCTATATTATGAGGTATGGTTGTTAAAATTGATTATAATGTGAGTCAAATTGATTATTGAGAGCTGGTGTTTCCTTTATGAACACTGAATTTTTCTCTCTGATAACTTGTCCAAGTAGGGGTCAGATTTTCCAGTAATATCTATCCAAGGTATACATGTAACTGTACCAAAAACCTGAGTTCTCCTTTTAGAACTATTGTGACTTTAATATCATCATTTGCTTTGAAATCATTATCAATGACTAATTGATTTGTCGTAGTGATGGGCATTAAAGAAAATTATAAGGTAGAAAGTTAACATAGCATAAGCTGAAAATGGGCCTGTAACTGAAAAGTATAAGACAATAGTCAATAGCTAACAGTTAATCGAGTGGTTAACAGGTGACAGAGTTCTAAGGACTTCAGTGTTCCTGTGTGAGACATAGATTAATATTTCCTAATTTTTTCAGTTGAAGACATTGAGACAAAGAGAAGCTATGTAATATCCCCAAAGTCATGCAACAATTGACCTTGAAGTTTTAACCTAACTAACCTGACTCCAAAGTTAGTGTTCTTAACCATTACACCAATTACCAAAATTAGAAATTAGTTGTTTCTAATTAAGATAATTATATGAAAAGATCATATTTGTCCCCAATCTGTAGTTTTGAATGTTTTCCCTGATATAGATTAGTATTTATTTCTTTTTAAAAAATTTCTTATTTTTTTTTTGAAATGTAAAGAAATGTTATGGAAAAAAGGAAAATTGGTCTAAACCTATAACTAAAGTAAGAAGGTAGAGTTCTAAAGACATATAGATGGTGATGATAATGAGGACTTCCATCCCCCAATCTTTTCCTATTAGAAGGAGTCAAGCACTTTGGCAGATCATGAGGGTCAGAGCTAGAGAAACTGGTATTAGGTGCCACTTTCACTCTTTAAAATCTTGGTCCTAAACCCTACTTTACAGTTCTTCCTGAGTTTGAGGACAGGAAAAGGTGCAATAGACTAAACAACAGGTACATTTGTTGGAAATAATTAAGTGAAACTAGTCAATGCTGCCAAATAAAATATTTAATCTGTGACCTGATTCTTGATTGTCATAGAAATTTCCTGCATTCTAAATGATTTCACAAAGCTCAGAAGGAGTGACTGTCCAATCCAAAGTAACTAATTCATTTAGAGGGGTTGGAAGGGGGTTGGAGCCTGGAAAGTCTACATCACTAAGAAATAATTATTATCCATGTCTATTTCTATTGGCTGCTCCATCAGAGATAAAAGAAGAATCTATTTTGCACCTCTATCTACTGGCCTTTGTGTTTTATCTTTTTATACAAATAGATGTTCTTAGTGCACTGTGTCCAAAAGTCATCTTTTTAATACTATTTAGTTATTTTTTTTTCCTCTTGACGTCAGGCTAATATTTTAGATAGTAAATGATATTTTCCCACTGACAGATCATTTTCTTCTCTTCTTTCTCATTTGATACCTCCCCCTGTGTGCCCTCCAATTCAAGCAGCTGGGCTTTTTGAGCTCATTACCCCAGGGGAAGGATGTGACAAGGTGGGAAGGAGAAACAAAAATGTCTTCCCCGTTTTGGTCTAAAAGAATAACCCTATTGTTCCTTGTGGAAACATCACAGGTGAGAGCAAGCCTTCTCTTATATGACTCCTCCTTAGGAAAAACATCCCCACCCCCAACCTGTGTTGAAGATGGAGAAAGAGTGAGTAGAAATGAGTAGAGAATTTATGGGGATGAGAAGATCTGGTCCTGAAAGGGCTGTGGAACAAGGAATGGGGTTTGTCTCAGAGAAGGACCACCATAAGAAGCATTGCCAAACATCCAAAGGTTTCCTAAAAGTGGAGTCTGTGTCCTCACCTTCCAGAGACTCTGCTAGTTGCCTTTCTCATTGGAGACCCAGTGAGGATTTCCTTTGGTCAAGGCCAGGACTCTGTCTGGTGACTCTCTAGCAGGAGCATTGTCATCTATCCTTGGACAAATCTTTTCTCATATCCAACCTCTGTCACATAACTATGTTATGTGAATATCCACCCCCCACCCCCCGCCACCTAGTATTCAGCATCCGAAGTAAAAGAGTGGGGTTGGGGGAAAGAAAAGCCTGAATGGAATTAGCTCAAGATCCCCAACACTCCTTAAATGGGGACAATATTAAGCCCACACCCCTGTTTGCTTTTTATTTATCAAGGGAGAGGTCTTACCTAATAATTCTATAACATTTGACCGTTTTTAATTTTTCTCTGTCTTTGTATATCTCTGGATGTTTCTTCTCAGTTTTTGTTTGCTTTTCTCTGCGTATTCTTTAAATATTGGTGTTACTTAAATCCCCATTATCATTCCTCTTTTTTCATTTTGCACAATTTTTGGAAAGTGAGCTTCCATTAATTATGCAAAGATTCTCAAATCCATTCCACTAGCCTAGATACCTTTGTAATGTCTAGATTCACTTATCAAAGTACCCAAATGGACATCTCTTTGCTATACCACAAACATTGCAAAACTCAGGATATTTGTGATTTAACTCATTATTTTTCCCATACACCCAACTTACTCCTCTTGTGTCTTAAAGATTTTACCAGTTTTTCAAGTTACAATTCTGGGACTCATCTTGAGATCTTTCTTTGCTCTTCCTCTTACCTACTCCACTTGACAAAGCCAATAGATTTTCTAATTCAAATCCTTTTGATTTAATAGAAGTCAGACTCTCATATTTTCTCAAATCATTGCCATAAACTCTGTACAATGGACACTCCTTGTCTCCATTTTCCAAAAGTATTAAAAATGCAATTCTATTTATGGTACTCTCCCCATAGTCTTTTGGGATAAAATATGAAATCTTAGCAAGTCCTACAAAACCCACTCTCAGGTCAAAGGTTAGGATGGTTATGTTAAAGCCAAAAGCTGGTAGACAAGGGGAAGAGATCTTTTGCAACTCAGTATACTGGGAAATATCCATTTACTTCAAGGTACTCCTGTTGTCAGGGATTACATTTATTACATTAGAATTGCAAAGAGAAAGGGTTACTATTAGCTGTTAAAATTTAAAATAGGACTTTAAGCAAGACAATTTTGATAGGAGGTCAGACTTTGTGGAAAATGATGATAAAAATTCCTTTAGAATATAAAAACTGAGCTTGGAGAACTCAGAATTTAGTGTTTTTTTTTCCATAGGGTAAGGAAAATTACTCTTTTGCCTAGGACCTATACCATGAAGCTTGCTCCCTTAGGGTCTGCTTTCCTCCTAGACACATACTTAGACTACAGTTCTCAGCCTCCCAGGTATTTAGGTATAGCCGTCTGTGCTCAGTTGAAAGGATTTATATACCCTAGAAAATCCATATTTAATCCTAATCAATCTTGTGGGAGCAACAGTTTCTTCTAATCCCCATTCAGTACTGTGTATTAGAAACTTTAATTAGATTACCTCCATGGAGATGTACTCAATCAAGTGTGGATATTAAACTTGATTAGGTAGAGACGTGTCTCCACTCATTCTACTGAGACTTGATTAGTTTATTGGAATCCTATAAAAGAGAATGAGGAGAGAGCCGCAGAACCACAAAAGAATGACGAGAGAACCACAGAGTTCACCAGCCAGCGACCTTTAGTGATTTAGAAGGAGAATGCCTCCAGAGAGCTTCATGAAGCAAGAAGCCAGGAGAGAAAGCTAGCAGTCTGTCGCCGTGTTCACCACATGCCTTTCCACTTGAGAGAGAAACCCTGAATGTCATCAGCTTTCTTGAACCATGGTATTTTCCCCTGGATGCTTTAGAGCAGACATTTCTATTGACTTGCCTTAATTGGGACATTTTCACAGTCTTAGAACTGTAAACTAGCAACTTATTAAATTCCCCTTTTAAAACTCATTCCGTTTCTGGTATATTGCATTCCGGCAGCTAGCAAAACTAGGACACCGTCTTACTGAGTTCCGGCCAATGGAACATGAGTATAAATGATTTGTGTCATTGCCAAACCTGATCCATAGCAATCTCATTTGTAGATCCTTCAAGGACCAGCAGAAGGTCAGAACTATATGATGGAAGGAACCTTGTCTCTGTAGAAAGGCTTCTGACCAGGAACATATGCATTGACCTGTGACAACTGGAACAAAGCTATACACTTTTTGTTATGTTAGGCCTCAGATTTCACAATGCATATTTGTTAAGCAGCTAGTATTATCCTAATTAATTCAAAGAAGTGATTTGGAGAAGAAGTAAAATGCTTTTACTGGGTCCAAAGGATTGTGAGAAGGAGGAAGGAAGAGAGGATAGAAAGCAGAGGGTGAGACTCACAGGGGGCAACTTCTGATCATCCCTCTCCTGGCTTTACCTGTAGAATAGAGGTGTGATGAGTTAGAGAAGTTGAGAAACCAGATATCTAGGAGTTTCTGTCTCTTCTCACATATGGAACTCAGGAAGGAGATGCCTCACAGGCTACTGTACAACAAACTTGGAGTGACTGCATCAGACTACACTCAGAAGTTCAGAAGGGTTGGTCTGAAGAAATTTCAGAATTTAATTTTCCCAAGCCACTCTCAATTCTTAAGTTGTAGCTAGGATCCAGAGATTTTCTTGCATCCTTGAATAAGTGAAACCTAGAATTCCCCAAGAGGCTGGCTAGAAAATTTTCCATGTGTAGAAGGGGTGTCACTGTGGAGGAGGGGGTGAAGTTGTCTAAGCCAAAAGCCCTTGGGTGGACAGTCTGGGAAACAAATAGATATGTATGTGCACGTGTGTTTGTGTGTGTGTGTGTGTGTGTGTGTGTGTGTGTGTGTGCAGTCTGTAACACTAGAGTAGGCAGAGATGGGGCCAAATCAGCCAGTGAAGGCTGAGCATTCCGATAGATCAGCCCATGAGTTACACCAATGTCCCCAAAGCAGCCACAAATATCAGAAGGGAACATAGTAAAGATGTAGTTAGGGACCTTGCTTTGGGGCAAGCAGAGGGTACAGGAAGCATCAGAGGACCTCTCTGCTCTGGCCACTTGAAATCACATGAGTCACAGACCTCCCATATTCTAGACACCATTTTATGGAAGAGAAGGGAGAGGAGCAAAAAACTAAAAGACATAAAACTGTCATCCAAAGGAGATATTTTAGACTGGTTGAAGAGAGAATTGAAATTCTACTAGATTGAATAGACAGTTTAAATCAGAAAAATCCAAATATTGCAACAAATTTATTTGTTGCCACTCCATAGCACAATAGGAGTTCAAAAAGATCAGAAATGTTTTAGATATTAAAGGAACCATGTATTCTTTGCATATCTGAGAGTTCCTTGGGTATGGCAATAAGTCATCTGCCTTCTGTTTTTTTGATAAGATCATTTCTTCTACCAAAGTAAAGGCTTCCTTCCAACTTCCTTCCCCTCTTTTTCCACTCCCTCTTATCTAAATCCACCTTGTTTGCTTAGCCACATCCCATCTCTTACCTCCCAGTACACAGGAGTAGGAAAAAAATTTTTTCTGTTATATGCAGGGGACCCACACTGGACTTTGTTCAGGTCCCATTATATATAAATTCTAAGAGGTGTATTTATTTTCCCCTATATTTTACCATTTCTGGGGACAGGAAAACTCTTTCAGTCAAAATAATATGACCAGTTTGCAGCAGAGGAGAGAGTGGTGGAGTGGTGACACTTTTCAATGTTTGAATGTGTGTGAACTCAGACATGTGTTGGGGCATCTTTTCATTCTATTGTCATTCCCAGTTGAGCTTTTTTTTTTTTTTTTTTTTTTTTTTTAAAGGAAAGACAGAGAGAAGGAAGGAAGGATAGAAGGAAGGAAGGAAGGAAGAAAGGGAAACATCTTTAAACATTTTCTTGTTTTATTGTATCTTGTTTTTCCGTTTTTTGTTACATGGGCTGGGGCCGGGAATCGAACCGAGGTCCTCCGGCATAGCAGGCAAGCACTTTGCCCGCTGAGCCACCGCGGCCCGCCCCCAGTTGAGCTTTTTGTATTGATAATAAGTGATTGGATTTAAATTTGAATCTGGACCCCTAATTCTATGATTTGAATATGCAAAAAGATATATTTATAATACAGCACTGAGATAAAATAAATTATGTACATAGAAGATGGCTTGTCAGGCACTAGGCAATGCAGTTAAAGGATGTCGACACTTCCAAATCTCTTGCAACATATCGTAGACATCTTATAGCATGGAGAAGTTAATGTGGTTAATTTGTTCTTATATCAGAGCATTATTCAGACATGTAATAGTAACCTGTCAGAAATTTCCAGCTGTTCTAGTTTGCTAGCTGCCAGAATGCAATATCCCAGAAACAGAATGGCTTTTTAAAAGAGGAATTTAATAAGTTGCTAGTTTATAGTTCTAAGGCCGAGTTCTAAGTCCCAGTTAAAGCAAGTCTATAGAAATGTCCAATCTAAGGCATCCAGGGAAAGATACTTTGGTTCAGGAAGGCCGATGAAGTTCAGGGTTTCTCTCTCAAGTGAGAAGGCACATGGTGAACACAGTCACAGTTTCTCTCTTGGCTGGAAGGGCACATGGCAAGCATGGTGTCATCTGCTAGCTTTCTCCCCTGGCCTCCTGTTTCATGAAACTCCCCAGGAGGTGTTTTCCTTCTTCATCTCCAAAGGTCGCTAGCTGTAGACTCTCTGCTTCATGGTGCTGCAGCATTCTCTGCTCTCTCTGAATCTCCTTCATTCTCCAAAACGTTTTCTCTTTTATAGGATTCCAGTAGACTAATCAAGACCCACCCAAATGGGTGGAGACATGTCGTCACCTAATCCAGTTTAACAACCACTGTTGATTAAATCACACCCCCAGGGTGATGATCTGATTACAGTTTCAAACATACAGTATTGAATAAGGATTATTCTGCCTTTATGAAATGGGATTTAGATTAAAACATGACTTTTCTAGGAGGCATACATTCTTTCAAACCAGCACACCAACTATCTTTTAAGGGAGGCTTATAAGGGAGGCTTATAGTAATATATAATTCAATATCAGAAAACAAAACAAAACTCTAAGTTTAAACAAACAGGAACTGCAGAGGAGGGCATCCTAATATAATTTGATATGGCTTAAAGTTAACTGTCAGTCCTAAAAAAATTCAAGATCACAGCTTCTGGTGAAAAGCTAACTATAATTGCCAAATGACCAAAAGTGAAAATAATTCAGAAAGACTCTTTATTTGTTAAGAAGGTTTAAATGCAAATTATGATTTAGGAGTTGAAAAAGAAAGTGTTGGATGGATAAATGAATATTTTTAGTTAGTTTTAAAAGAAATTGGGTACAATAAGTGTAGTGTTTCTATTTTTCCCTTGAAAGTGCTTATAAAATTGATGGTGTGCTTTATAATCTATCACTTCTTATACTCAAGAAATGTGGAAGTTATATTGTCCCCCTCTGCTCCTTCCTGATCTTGTCTCTGCTTTTCAACTGATAGCTCTACACTCCCTATCACTTGTGGTATATATGCTGGTTTGAAGCTGTTTGTACCCCAGAAAAGGCTATATCCTTTGAACCCATTCCTGTGGGTACAGACCTCTTTTGGGTGGGATATTATCAGGTTGTTTCAATTTGAGATATGCCTCACCCCATTCACGGTGGGGGGTCTTAATCCTTTTATTGGAGTCCTTTATAAGGTCATAAAAGACAGGAAAAAAAAAAAAAACAAGAGAGACCTTCGAGAGAAAAGCCCTAGAGAAGCTAAGAGAGGACGCACAGAAGAACCACTGGAACCAGAAGCTGAAAACAATGAAACTCGGGAGAAAAGGACCAGCAGGCACTGGCCATATTCCTTCCCATGTTTCAGAGATGTCCCAGATACCAGCAGCCTGTCTTCAGAGTCCAAGTATCATCCTGTTGATGCCTTAATTGGGACATTTTCATGGCCTAAGAACTGTAAATTGTAAGTTAATAATCCCCATTGTAAAAGCCAATCCATTTCTGGTATATTGCATTCCAGCAGTTTTAGCAAACTGAACAGTATAATTCAGCCACACACTGAGCAGTGTATACCTTTGTAAATAAAATAAACATGTTTTTCCACTTTTTGCACACCCTCTGCTTGACTTGCTTTTTCCTTTTCCCCACAGTCAATACAATTTTCCTGGCTCATTACAACTCAGACTTAAAGACTCAGCTCAGATATCACTTCTCTAGAAAATCTTTCCTATGTACCAACTCCATATTGCACCCCATGCTTATCTCTGGCATCACATTTACAGTGCAAACTTACATTTTACTTGTATCAATTCAACAATACACAAACAAAAACAAACATATTTTTCATGCAGCATGGTCCTCAAGTGGAAGCCAAATTCTTCATCTGGTGCTTAACTGAAGAAATCATCATCTGTTTCTGTTCTGGAGGGTGTGATCACACTGTGTGATAGATCCACTGAGATAGAGCAGTTTGTTGTATATAGTTGCAGAACCAAATTTGCATAGAACAAAAATAATCCTAGCTATTTTAAATCAGGGCAAACTATAATTGAGGGAACCAGACCCATACACATTCACAAGAATGCTAGAGGAGGTGCTTAAGGCCTAATTTTTGGAAATGAGTTCCAAATAAGCTTGCTGACCAGGCCCACCAGGGACACTGTTGCTTCACCCATGAGCAGGAGGCTTGTAAGTAAGTTTGGAGCCTTTGTTGGGTAATTTAGATTATGCTTAAAGTCTACATCCCATATAAGCTACAAATCCATGAAATATTCTAAAACAATGATGTCTGTGTGTCTTAGTAGACTTTCCGCTCCTAACTGAAACTGTACTGCTTGTCTTTGCCATGTGCCTAGTACTGTATCTGGTCAAATGAATGAATGAATGTATGAGCCAATAAATCAATGATTAAAACATATACTTCTGCACTTTTTTGTGTGTGCTGAAAAATCCTTTTGACTTCCTCTAATTTGTCAATGTCTGGGGACATTTTTGGGTGTTATGGCTCAGGTGTGGGAGTGTACTCCTGTCATTCATTGGGTAGAGCCTGGGATGCTGCTAAACCTGCCGTTATGTGCAGGACAGCTCCCACAACAAAGAATTATGCGATCCCAAATGTCAGTAGTGCTGCTGTTGAGAAGTCCTACTCTAATCACTGCTCCCTCTCACTTTGTCTGCCACAATATTCTTAAGTCAATGAATCAGAACCTCGAGAAGCTGGACTTTAGTAGAATTCAAACCCTTATCTGTCTTCTCTCCCTTCCCTGTGGTTTCTCATTACATGTTAACCATTCTGTTCCCACATGTATAAATAACGGACTTCAGGGGTACAAACTGGCCCATAAGGCTTTGTATTAGAATGTCACAGAGGAGATTTTGGGAGTAACTTCTTTTCTTCTGCAACCTTACAGGTCTAGATTTATAATTAAACTTTCATTTAATAGAGAAAGTGCCTCAAAAAAAGGTAAGTGTTATTCTAACATTTTTTAAACTTTGATGGACAATACACAAATTTTACTGAATTAGTTTCTTTTTTACTCTTTTTCTTTCATTTTTTTGTTAACACATGATAACTGACTGGCCAGTACTCTTCAGGACTAATCAAATTCTGTCTCCAGAGTGAACTTTCTTAGAAAAATCCAAAACTTCTTATGGTTTGTAGAAATTTATATTTATTCATAATTATGTACTTCTGAAAGTTTATATATATGTAACTAAGTAATTGTCATGCTTAAATGCTTATCATAATTAAAAATATGAGTATTTAGTCATAATTAAAGCAAAACATTTCAGTGAATATAACAAGAAGTAAATATAGACTGTGAAGCCAGAATTATATAAATCTCAGCTTATGCAGTTTTTTTTTTTTTGAAACTTCAGAGGCCAGAAGAATAGTGTACAGCGTCCAAGGAAGAGAGAGATGAAGATACTGATACATTACAGTAAAGAACAATAAATTGCTCTCTCTGTGCCTTGGCTACTGGTGCCCATCCCCCATTCTCTGGGCCACCTCAGGCCCAGAGCATGGCTAGCACACTGTTGACAGAAAAGACACCCTAAGATTGGGGGTGGGCATGGCCAATCACTGATCATGGCTTTTTATTAGCAATTATAGATGGTTGGGGGCCCAGCTGTGAAAGCAGCCATTATTTCTATCACCCCAGAAATGGTGGCTGCTGTTATTTCAATCTGCCCAGACAAAGGCAGCACCAGCAATTATTTAAACCCACCCCTGACAGAGGCAGTGATGGTGGAGACTTAAGGATGCTGTGGTTTCTTAGAAGTGTGGGGGACAGTTAGCTAAAGGGCTGCCTTTGCTGGACAGGCCCAGGAAAACTCAGCCAAAGCTCAGCTTTGGGGAACTTTTGGAGAAGCTTTGGGTTTCCTTCCTGATCTCCTTCCCAGGATACTTTGGAGCTGATTTACACACCCTTCATGGATCCCTGGCCCTGTTGTAACTGGGAAATACTGACTTGGGAAGTTCTCTCCATGGTGATCCTCTTCCCAGAATTTTCCCTTTAGGCAAAAGCAGCTTGAGACAATGAAAGAAGTGTAAAAAACTATAAAGACAGACAGTCTGGGACAAATGTCTGCCAGCTTCAAGTACCTGGGAGAGGGAGGTCTGTCCCTGGGAAACAAAATAAACAACCAAACTCCTATAAACAGGATAACTCCAAAACAACTAACAAGCAAAAGCCCAGGGCAAGATAGAGGCTCAGAAAGGCAAGGAAAAGCCTGAAAACTGGATTTATCTTGGGCAGATCTTCCTGACAGAAGAGCTGAAGCTCCAGAAAGTCTTGACTTATCACTAACTGGTCACAAAATCAAGAAACAGACATTCCAGGGGATAAATCCTGGAGTTTACATTTTAAAATATTAAAATGTACAGTGTGAAACAAGAGTGCAAGACAAAAGAAACAGGAAAAATTTCCCACCCAACAGAAGAGGCTAAAAATCCAGAAAACAGTAAAAAAGTAGACAAGGATGTGTACAAAGAAATAAAGCCTTTAAAAAATGATCTTAAAAGTGCTCAAGGAGAAAGTATACAGAGAGAGCTAAAGAATAGCAAGAAAGCAGTGAATGAGAAATGTGAGAGTCTAAGTAAAGTGATACAAAGTTTAAACAGGAACCAATCAGAAATACTGGAGTTGATCCCAGGGGTGTAAATCTTCCTGGCAATGTGGGACAGGACTCCCGGGATTTGCCAGGACCTGGTAGCATGGGATTGAGAAAGCTTTCTTCACCAAAAGGGTGAAGAGAGAAATGGGACCAAATTAAGTTTCAGTGACTGAGGACTTCAAATAGAGTTGAGACATTATCCTGGAGGTTATTCTTATGCATTATGTAGATATCCCTTTTTAGTTTATGGTGTATTGGAGTGGCTGGGGGAACCATGTGCAACTGTTGAGCTGTGTTCCAGTAGCCTTGATTCTTGAAGACAATTGAATAATGATATAGCTTTTACAATATGACTGTGAAAACCTTGTGTCTGATGCTCCTTTTATCCAGAGTATGGATAGATGAATTTTTTTTAAAAAAGGGATTAAAAATAAATAAATGAATAAATAAATAATAAGGGGTATAAGGGGCAAAATAAACTGGTAGCTTGAAATACTAGTGTTCAAGGAGAGGGAGAAGTAAGGTATGGAATGTATGAGATTTTTCTTTTTATTTCTTTTTCTGGAGTGATGTAAGTGTTCTAAAAATGGTCATGGTGTTCATTTTTATGGTGACCTTGTATGGACTGTGTGTGAGGATTTGTCAAAAATATTTTTTTAAAAAAAGCAATACTGGAGTTGAAAACACAATAACTGAAATGAAAAATACCCAGGTTTCAAGAGCAGATTGGAACTGCCTGAAGAAAGATTCAGTGAACTTGAAGATAAGACACTTGAAATGAGTCAGGCTGAGGAGCAAAAAGAAAAAAATATGAAAAGTGAAAATAGCCTAAGACACTTCTGGGACTCCATCAAGCATACCAATATATACATTATGGAAGTTGCAGAAGGACAAGAAAGAGAAAAAGGGGCGGAAGGAATATTGAGAAAAATAATGACAGAGAACTTAAACAACCAATGGGATAAAGAGAAAATCCAAAGCAAAAATAGGAAATATCTTAAGAAGAATGAAAATGAAAATACAACATACTAACACTTATAGGATGCAGCAAAGTCAGTGCTTAGAGGGAAATTTTTAAAGCAGTTTTATTGAGATATATTCATATACCATTCAATCTATTCAAACTGTACAATCAATGGCTATCAGTAAAATCACAAAGTTGTACATTCATCACCACAATCAATTTTAGAATATTTTCTTTACTCCCAAAAGAAAAATCCCATACCCCATATATCCCATACTATCAACACATTGCTCTGGTACCTTTGTTACAATTGATGACAGAATATTACTGTTAACTATATTTCATAGTTTGCATTAGGTACATTTTTCCTATATACCACCCTATTATTGACACTTAGTAATACTGATGTACATTTGTTATAGTTCATGAAAAAACATGCTTGTATTTGTACCATTAGCCACAATCATCATCCACAATAGGATTCATGTATTATGCAGTCCCATGTTTTATCTTCTAGCTTTCCTTCTAGTGACATATTCTACCCTAAACTTCCTCTTTCAACCGCATTCACACATATAATTCAGCACTATGAGTTAATTACACTCATAGTAATGTGCTACCATCACCTCTAGCTATTTCCAAAAATTTTCAATCAACCTAATTAAAAATTCTTCACCAGATAGGATCAGCTCCCCATTTTCACCCACGTTATGTCTTCTGGTAACCTATATTCTAGATTCTACCTCTATAAGTTTGCTTATAGAGGTTCAAATTAGTTCAAATTAGTGAAATCATGCAATATTTATCCTTTTGTGTCTGGCTTATTTCACTCAACATAATGTTTTCAAGGTTCATCCATGTCATCAAATGCATCAGGATTTTATTCCTTCTTACAGCAGAACATATACAACATATTGTTTGTTCACTCATTGGTCTTTGGACACTTGAGCCATTTCTAAGTTTTGGCCATTGTGAATAATGTCATTTTGAACATTAGTGTGCAAATGTCTGTTCAAGTTCCTGCTTTCAGTTCTTCTGGGTTATTACCTCACAGCAAGATTGCCAAATCATATGGCAATTTTATACTTAGCTTCCTGAAGAACCATTAAATTGTCTTCTACAGCACTTGCATCATTTTATATTTCCACCAGCAGTGAATGACTGTTCCTAGTTCTCCACACTTGTAGTTTTCTGTATTTTTAATAGTGGCCATTTTAGTAGATGAGAAATGATATCTAATTGTGGTTTTGATTTGCAGTTCCCTAATTCCTAGTGATGTCGAGCATCTTTTCTTGTGCTTTTTAGGTCTTTGTATTTCCTCTTTGGAAAAATTGTCTATTTGAATCCCCACTTTTAAATTGCATTGTTTGTCTTTTTATTGTTGAGTTGTTGATTTCTTTATATATTCTGGATTTTAAACCCTTATGGGATATGTGCTTTCCAAATATTTTTTCACATTGAGTAAGCTGCTTTTTCACTTTATGGACGAAGTCTTTTGCAGCACATAAGTTTTTAATTTTGAAGAGGTCCCATTTACCTAAGTTTTTCTTCCATTGTTTATGCTTTGGGTGTAAAGTCTAAGAAACCATTGCCTTCCACAAGATCTTGAAGATGCTTCCATAAAATTTCTTCTTTTATGGTCATGGTTATATGTAGGTCTATGATTCATTTTGAGTTAATTTTTGTATAAGGTAGGAGATATCAGTCCTCCTTCTCTCTTTTGGAAATGGGTATCTGGTTCTGCCAGCACCACTTGTTGAAGAGATTGTTCTGCCCCAGATGACTGGACATGGCAGCCTTGTGAAAAATCAATTGAAAAAGTACAACCAGTGCAAACTATGGAATATAGTTAACAGTAATATAGTAATATTCTTTCATCAGTTTTAATGAAGATACTATACCAATACTGACTGTCAATAATAGGAGTGTAGAAGGGATATGGGATTTTTCTTTTTTGAGCAATGAAAATGTTCTTGAATTGATCGTGGTGATAAATGCACAACTCCGTGATTGTACTGAGAGCCATTGATTCTGCACTTTGGATGGATTACATAGTGTGTGAATTAAACTGTTTTTTTTGTTTGTTTGTTTCTTGTTTTATGAAAGACTGTGTTGTGCTGGTTTGAGACTATTATGTATCCCAGGAAAGACATGTTCTTTTAATACAATCTTGTGGGGGCAGACCTGTTGTTTGGGTGGGTCATTTGGGTTAGGTTTTTTCCATGGAAATGTGACCCACCCAATTGTGGATGGGACCTTTTCATTAGATGGAGATGTGGCCCATTCAAGGTGGGTCTTAATCCTTTTACTGGAGCCCTATATGAAGAGAATAAAAGACAAAACATAGAGAGAGCTCAGAGCTGATGCAGAGGGCAGAGAGATGAAGCCAACGGACACAGATGTTTGGAGATGCAGAATGAGGACACTCCAGGAGATGCCAGAAGGTGAGAGAGCCATTAGAAGCCAGAAGCCTGGAGAGAAGGATGGAAGACATTGCCATGTGCCTCCCCAAGTGACAGAGAAACCCCAGAGTGATCAGCCTTTCTTGAGTGAAGGTATCCTTTTATTGATGCCTTATAATTTGGACCTTTTCATGGCCTAAGAACCATAAATTATTTATAACCTAATAAATCCCCTTTGTAAAAGTCAATCCATTTCTGGTATATTGATTCTGGCAGCTTTAGCCAACTGAAACAGCTGGGATGATGATCATGGTGATAATGATAATGGTAATGATAATAATAATAACAATAATAACTCTTTGTGACAAGAAATTGACCATATATGTGAGAGCCTACTTCTGAAATCTCAATTTGATTCCATTGGTCAATATATCTTTATGTCAGTACCATGCTATTTTGACCACTGTGGCTTTGTAAAATGCTTTAAAGTCAGGAAGTGTGAGTCCTACTACTTTGTTCTTCTTTTCATGATGTTTTGCCTGTTTGTGGCCTGTTACCCTTCCAAATGAATTTGATAATTGGCTTTTCTATTTCTGTAAAGTAAGCTGTAAGAATTTTGATTGGATTGCATTGACTCTTGTCAATCAGTTTGGGTAGAATTGACATCTTAACCATGTTTTGTCTTCTAATCCATGAACATGGAAAGTCCTTCCATTTATTTAGGTCTTCTTTGATTTCTGTTAACAATTTTTAAAACTTTTTTTATTGTATAATATAACATGCATGCAAAAAAGCAATAAATTTCAAAGTACATTTTAACAAGTAGTTATAGAACAAATTCCAAAGTATGATATGGATTATAGTTCCAAAATTTCATGTTGTATTCCCTTCTAGCTGCTGTAAGACACCAGAGACTAAAAAGTAATATCAGTATAATGATTCAGTAGACATACTCATTTGTTAAATTCTATCTTCTCTGTTACAACTCCTCCTTCTCCTTTGATCCTTCTCCCAATCTTTAGAGGTATTTGGACAATGACCATTCTAACTACTTCATGTTGAAAAGGGGATTCATCATTATTGGATAGGTGAATGCAACTGGTTGATGCCCTTGGAAAGACTAGTAACTCTGGGTTTCAGGGCTTATCTGGCCTAGGAACTATCTGGAGGTTTTAGGCTCCTGGAAAATAAACTTAGTGAGTGAAACTTTTATGGTCTTGTATAGAGCCCTGGATATTCTTTAGGGTTTTGAGGATTACTGTTGGTTGGGGCTTGGCATACCATGTCAAATGGCAATATCTAGCTGAAGCTTGCATAAGAGTAACCTCCAGAATAGCCTCTTAATTCTACTTGAAATCTCTTAGCCACTAATACATTATTTTGTTACATTTATTTTCTCCCTTTTGGGTCAGGTTGGCATTGTTGATTACATGGTGCCAGGGCCAGGCTCATCCCTGGAAGTCATGACCCACATAGCCAGGGAGACTTACACCCCTGAGTGTCATGTCCCATGTAGGGAGGAAGGTAATGATTTTACTTACAGAGTTGGGCTTAGGGGGACAGGGGGTGTCACATCTGAGCACAAAAGAGGTTCTCTGGAAGTAACTCTTAGGCGTATGTATAGGTACGTTGAGCATTTCTGCTATAAAAATAAGTTTCATAAGAGCAAGCCTCAAGATCAAGGGCTTGGCCTATTAACTTGGGCATACCTAAAATTTGAGATGGTATCAGGGATTTCCCAGGTAGGAAAGTTTAATAGTTCCATATTTTTTCTCCTATCCCTCAAAGGACTTTGCCAGTACTTTTTAATTATCTGCCCAACATACACTGGGATGTATGTGGGTATTATATAAAGCTGTACAGAATGGCAATATACATTCCAAATTCTAAGCTCTGTGTGTTTATGTTGTTTAACAGAATTGGCCAGATAGGTTAAGTTGGATTGTGTCCTACAAAAATTTTAGATTTTGGATAAAATAAACCTCTCTTCATTTGTTCTCATACAATAGGTGAGTTTTAAAATACAGATGATATCATCCTTCACCCTATATTCTAATTTACCTTAGTTCCAACCAGACTGGATTCATTTTTATTTCCAGCCATATCTTTTTGGGCTTCTTTCACAGTTTCTGTATGTAGCAATGCTGACTTTCAGAGCTGCAGAACTCCAACTCTGAATTTTAGGTTTCACAGAGGTACCCAAAGTTCCAGAATAATACCAGGTTATATACATATAGCATAGCATCTCAAAATTTAGAAATAACAGTTAAAACTCAGGAATAAATGTCACTACTGTAAGAGCTTGCAATCTTTACCACAATTTTCTTATAAGTATTTTCTAAAATAAACCATCAATATTTGTACTTTTGTTTCTGGCTTATTCTGATCAATATAATGTTCTCATGGTTCATTTACCTCGTTGCACATATCATGACTTTATTCCTTAATATAGCCACACAATATCCAATCACATGTATACAACACAGTAAACCTTTCTGCTTCTCAGTCAATGTACCCTTTGGCCACTCCATCCATTGGTGTCATAAAGAACATCGCCATAATCATCAGTGTACAAATGTCTGTTTGAGTGCCTGCTTTCAGTTCTTTTGAGTATATTCCCAGTAATGAGGTTGCCTAACCATATGGTGCCCCTATATTTAGCCTCCTGTGGGTTCACTACATTATCCTACAGAGGGACTACCCCATTCTGCTACCTTACCAACAGTGAATAGGTATTCCTCTCTACATTTTCTCTAGCATTTGAATCTTTCTGTTTATTTATTTATTGTGAATCTGCAGATTTCTTTGAGTTATATTCACATAGCATATATTCTATCCAAAATAAATTCAATGTTTCACAGTATCCTCACTTAGTTGTATAATTATCACTCAATTTTAGACAATTTTCATTGCTTCAAAGACAGAAATCCAAAGAGAAGATCCAAAACTCCCCTTAATTCTTGTCCCCCTCCCTCTAATTACTTACCCTTGGAATAGTTGTGGTACTAGTGATATTTTCCTCTTAAATATAGATCGTAGCATGCAATAAATAGTTTTTCCCACATTCCCCTCTATTGTTAACTCTTTGTATAAGTGTTATACTTATACTACTTATTTGAAATAGTTCATGCAAAAACTTATTTATATTTGTAGTGCTAATCAGTGAGGTAAATGGCTCTAAACAATCCCTTTCAATCATATTCACCTTCATATTGCACTATTACCTATAAATCCATGAATGAATTATCATCTTCTCTATCCATTCCCATTCCTTTAAGTTCAATATTGTTAACTAGTCTATGCATATTAAGTAGCCATTTCCCCTATATTCTACATTATAAAATTTTGAGTATACATTTTCCAAGGGGGTCATTTTAGTGAAATCATACAATATCTATTCTTTTGTGTCTGGCTTATTTCACTCATCATTAGTCCTCAAATTCATCCATGTTGTCATTTGCTTCAGGACTTCATTTCTTCTTATTCCTTGATGGGCTATTATGGGAGGACTTATCATTTCCTGATTTTAATGCTTATTATAAACCCACAGTGGTCAAAACAAGATGGTATTGGCACAATGATAGGCATATTGATTAATGGAATTGAATCAAGAGTTCAGACATAGACTACCAAACCTATGGTCAACTGACCTTTAGCAAGGCTCCCAAGTCCACTGAACTGGAACTGAATAGCCTATTCTATAAATGGGCCTAGGAGAACAGGGTGTCCATAGCCAAAAGAATGAAAGAGGACCCTACCTCATACCCTATAGAAAAGTTAACTCAAAGTGGATGAAAGACTGAAATATAAAAGTCAGTACCATAAAACTTTCAGAAGAAAATATAGGGAAACATCTTTGAGACCTTAGGCCTTATACCTAAAAGCATAAGCAATGAAAGAAAAAGTAGATAAATGGGATTACCTAAAAATCAAATGCTTCTGTGCCTCAAAGGACTATGTTAAAAATGTGAAGAGTGGGCGGGCCACAGTGGCTCAGCAGGCAGATTTCTCGCCTGCCATGACAGAGACTGGGTTCGATTTCTGGTGCCTGCCCATGCAAAAAAAAAAAAAAAAAGAAAGAAAAAAAGGGAAGAGGCAGCTAACTCAATGGGATAAAATGTTTGGAAAGCATATATCTAAGGGTTTGATATCTTATATATATAAATAAATCATGCAACTCAACAACAAAAGAACAAAAACCCAATTACAAAATGGGCAAAAGATATGATAGTACTTTTCCAAAGAGAAAATACAAATGGCTAAAAAGCACATGAAAAGACATTCATCTTCATAAGCTATAAGGGAAACAGGAATATTTTGTAGTTTTCTTTGTACAGGTCCTTTTTATCCTTTGTTAGATTTATTCCAAGATATTTGATTATTTTAGTTGCTATTGTAAAAAGAATTTTTTCTTGATTTCCTCCTTATCTTGCTCATTAGTATTGTATAGAAACACTACTGATTTTTGCATGTTGATCTTGTATCCTGCCACTTTGCTGAATTCATTTATTACCTGTAATAGTGTGGTTTGTAGTTTTTCAGGACTTTCTGTATATAAGATCATGCCATTGGCAAATAGTGAATGTTTTATTTCCTCCTTTCCAGGTTTGATGCTTTTTCTTGCCTAATTGTCCTAGCTAGAACTTCCAGCATAATGTTGAATAACAGTGATGGCATTGGGTATCCTTATCTTGTTCCATATCTTAGAAGCAAAACTTTCATTCTCTCATCATTAAGTGCAATGTTAGCTGTAGGATTTTCATATATGCCCTTTATCATGTTGAGGAAGTTTCCTTCTATTCCTATCTTTTGAACTGTTTTTATCAAGAATGGATGCTGGAGTTTTTAAAATGTCTTTTCTGCATCAATCAAAATGATTATGTGATTTCCCCCCTGTGATTTGTTAACATGTGTTATATTTAATTGATTTTCCTGTGTTCAACAACCTGTCCATACCCGGGATAAAAAAAAACTTGATCATGGTATATAATTCTTTTAATGTGCTGTTAGATTTGATTTGCAAGCATTTTGGTGATGATTTTGCATCTGTATTCATTAAATTATTCTGTAATTTTCTTTTCTTTTTCTGGCTTTGGTATTGGTGTAATGTTGGCTTCATTGTACAAATTAGATAGTATTCCCTCCTCTTGATACTTTTGAAAGAGTTTGAACAGGATTGGTATGAATTCTTGGAATGTTTGGTGGAATTCATCTGTGAGGCCATCTGGTCTTGGGCTTTTCATTGTTGGGAAGTTTTGGATGACTCATTCATTCTCTTTATTTGCAGTTGGTTTGTTTATATCTTTTATTTCTTCTAGAGTCAGTGTAGGTTGTTGGTGTGTCCAGGAATTTGTCCACTTCCATCTAACTTGTCTAATTAGTTGGCATATACTTGTTTATAGTCTCCTCTCATTTGCATTTTTATTTCATTGGTGTTGGTAATAATGCTCCCCCCCATTTCTGATTTTATTTATTTGCATCTTCTCTCTTTTTTTCTTTGTCAGTGTAGCTATGATTTTGTCAATTTAATTGTTCCTCTCAAAGGACCAACTTTGGTTTCGTTGATTCTCCCTGTGGATTTTTTGTTGGTGTTATTCTCAATATCATTCATTCCTGCTCTAATCTTTGTTATTTCTTTCCTCCTCCTTGCCTTGGGATTAGGTTGCTGTTCTTCTAGTTCTTCCAGGTGTTCAGTTAGCTGTTTCTTCTTTTTTAATGTAGGTATTTAGGGCTATAAATTTTCCTCTCAGCACTGCCTTCATTGCATCCCATAAGTTTTGATATATTATGTTTTTTAATTTATATTGAGATATTTATTGATTTTTCTTGCAGTTTCTTCTTTGACTCTCTGATTATTTAAGTGTGTGTTGTTTAACCTCCATGTATTTGTGGATTTTCCAGTTCTCCACCTGTTATTGTTTTTCAACTTCAATCCATTCTGGTTAGAGAAAGAGCTTTGTATAATTTAAATCTTTTCAAATTAATCAATACTTGTTTTGTGACCCAATATACAGTCCATTCATAAGCACTTGAGAGAATGTGTTTTGGGGCACAATGTCCTCTATATGTATGTTAGGTCGAGTTCATTGTCGTATTATTAAAGTTCTCAATGTCCTTATCGATCCTTTCTAAATGTTCTATCTGTTGATGAGAGTAGTGTATTGAAGTCTCTAACTATTATTGTAGAGATGTCTATTTCTGCCTCCAATTTTTGACTCATGTATTTTTATGCACCCTGGTTAGGTGCATAAATATTTATGATTATTGTTTCTTTTTGGTGGATTGCCCCTTTTATTACTATATAATATCTTTCTTTGTCTCATAACAGTTTTACATTTAAAGCCAGTTCTTTTATTTTCCATTACTGTTTGCATGGAATGTCTTCTTTCAGCCTTTCACTTTCAACCTATTTGTGTCCTTGGGTTTAAGGTGCATCTCTTGTAGTCCCCATATAGTTGGACCATACTTTTTTATTCATTCTTCCAATCTGTGTCTTTTGACTGTAGAATTTAATCCATTAACATTCAGTGATATACTTACTTCAATCATTCCACCCTTGGTTTTTATACATCTATGCTGGTTTGAAAGGATTTATGTACCCTAGAAAAGCCATGATTTAATCCTAAACAGTCTTATGGGAGCAATTGTTTCTCTTAATCCCTATTTAGCACTATAGGTTGGAGACTTGATTGGGTTATCTCCATGAAGATATGATTCAATCAGTGTGGGTATTAAACTTGATTAGATAGAGACGTGTCACCATCCATTCTATGTGGGGCTTGATTAGTTTACTGGAATCCTATAAAAGAGGAAACATTTTGGAAAAATTTGGAGATTCAGAGAGAGCAGAGAAGGATTACAGAATGCCACAGAACCACAAAGCAGAAAGTCCACCATCCAGTGAATTTTGGAGATGAAGAAGGAAAACACCTCCCAGAAAGCTAGTGGGGAAGTTGGCAGATGATGCCCTGTTCACCATGTGCCCTTCCAGCTGAGAGAGAAACCCTGACCATGTTCGCCGTGTGCCTCTCCACTTGAGAGAGAAACTCTGAACTTCATCAGACTTCTTGAACCATGGTATCTTCCCTGGATGCCTTAGATTGGACATTTCTATAGACTTGTTTTAATTGGGATATTTTCTCGGCCTTAGAACTGTAAACTAGCAACTTATTAAATTCCCCATTTTAAAAGCCATTCCATTTCTAGTATATTGCATTCCAGCAGCTAACATATATCTTATTTTTGTCTTGTTTTACTCCTTCAGTTATCTTTACTGATAATCTTCATTTCTACACTCTCCCCCAAACATCTCTCTCTCTCTCTCCAGTCTTTTCCTTTCAGCTGGTAGAATTCCCTTTAGTATTTCTTTTAGGGCAAGTCTCTTGTGGGTGGACTTTCTAAGTTTCTATTTATTTGTGAATATTCTGAGCTTTCCCTCATTTGTTTAAGGACAGTTTTGCTAGATAATGGATTCTAGGCTGGCATTTTTTCTCTTTCAGTACCTTAAATATATCATACCACCCCCTTCTCACCTCTGTTGTTTCTGATGAGAAATTGGCACTTAATCTTCTTGCTATTTCCTTGTATGTGATGACTCATTTTTCTTTTGCTGCTTTCAAAATACTCTTTTTATCTTTGGCATTTGGCATCCTCATTAGCATTGAAGTTGGTCTATAAGAGAGCAGGGCCACTGCACAAACTTTTGGAAAGGATGGGGCTGCTGCTCTATCAAGTCCCAAGGAGAAAATGTCATTTTCTGGATGATTTTCAGACCTGGAAATCTAATGAAGCATGCCTTATACTTTTCAGAGCTCTTTAGGTCCAGTGACCCTTGTTTTTCCTCCAGTTTCTCCCTATGGAAATGAGAATGTTGACTCTATTACTGTCCCTCCTTTGTATAGTGGAAACAGATAACTTGTTCTAAGTTTCACAGGTCCATTGCCTGAGGGGAATTTTGCCCTAGGACAGACCACGCCTGAACTAATTTTGATGATACTTTGTTCTTAATATTGTTACTGAAATGATTTCAGCCTTTTGTGATTTGTGATGGAGTGAATGTGCTTTGAATATAGAAAGAACATGTATTTTGGGGTCCAGAGGGTGGAGTGTGGTAGTTTGAGATTATTATATACCCCATAAAATCATGTTCTTAAATTTAGACCATTCCTCTGAATGTTGACCTGTTGTGGGTAGGACCTTTTGATTATGTTATTTCAACTGAGATGTGACCCTCCACTTTATTCCCCTTACTGGAATCCTTTATAAGATGATAGAGGACACACAAAAAACACAGAAGCTCAGAGAAGCCCAAGAGAAGCTAAGATATAAGGACATACCCACAGAAGCTGAGAGAGGAAGCCACAGAAGCCAGAAGCTGGAAACAACAAAATCTGGGAGAGAAGGACCAACAAGACATCACCACGTGCCTTGCTATCTGACAGAGGAGCCCAAGCTCACTGGTAACTGTTCTTCAGAGAAGGTATCATCCTGCTGATGCCGTGATTGGGACATTTTCACAGCCTTAGAACTGTAAATTTGTAAGCTGATTAAATTACCATTGTTAAAAGCCAGTCCAGTTCTGGTATGTTACATTTTGGCAGCTTCAGCAGAACAAAATAGGAGCTGAGAGGTCAATTAGGATAGAAATGAACATTTTCATTAACTTGGCAATATGCATGTCATTGGTGACTTACTGCTATAATTTAAATGCTAATAATAGGAGCCAAATTGGTGTGGGTTGAGAAATCAGTAGTAGCAGGGAATTGAACTTGCAGATATAACTATATATTTTGTAGCTGGGAGAATAGATTAGATTATAGCTAGACACTTCAGTCCAGTAAAATGTGTGTGTTTTTTTGATAGGAGAGACAATAGTATGTTTAAATGATAGTGAAAAGGGTCCAGTAAAGAAGGAGAGGTTGAAATTATGTGAGAGATAGTGGATATAATCCTGAGAGAGTGTGTCCTGAGAAAGTAGGAGAATGGGATTCATAGCACATATCAAGAGATTTTTCTATAAATAAAAGATACCTCTTATTAAGTAACGGTAGAAGAGAAGAAGATGATGAGAGTGAAGTTTAAAATATTTATTTAAATATAATACTCCTCTAGAAAGAATTATCTAAATGAAATAAGGTCATTTGCACATATACCTCCAGAGTTTGAAGCTAATATCTGTATAATTGGAAGATTGAAGTGTAAGAGAGCAACTGTGTTTGCCTTCCTACTAGGGTAGTGTTTAAGAGCTAAGGTACCATAATCTTATTTGAAGTTGGTTGATATATATATATGACATATGTATATATGACTTTATTGGTCTGGGACCTAGGAGAACTAGAGAAGCCATATAGACCACATGCTATGCATACTGCTGTTCTCACTCTGCCACATGGTCCCAAGATGAGCTCACAAGTACCCAGAAAACATAAAATAAAGGCAGATGGGTACAAAAGAACCATGAAAATAATCCTGATGTATTGGAAGACCTTACCTGGCTTGAATAGCACTCTAAGGCCATTTTTCACTCCTGTTCCATACACCACAGGAATAGAAAGGTTCACTAAACCCCTAAGATGCAGAGGTGATTTTGACTGTAATAATGGCAATGATAATGTGTCATTAAGAATTACATTTGGCTGCAAATAACAAAAAAAAATCCAATCGTGTTACCTTTAAAAAACAGGGGTTTGTTTCCACACTGTTAAGTTCAGAGATAGAAGTTGCTGGTGTTTGTTCAGTGACTCAGCAACACCAAGGCAGGCATGTCTGTTATTCTCTTTAAGGCAAGAGGAATCAACTGCCTCAGAATTCCCTCCAGCAAATCTCTGTTTGCATTGGAGGCTAAGTACACAAATGAGGCTGAGAAACTTGATATTTGACTTTGTAGCCAATACAGTTAGAGGCATTTGCCATATGGCTTTTGGATAATTCAACCAATAGAATTGTCTATTCAGTCTGTCACTGAATAAAAGTCAAGAGGATATCCCATGGGATATGGTAGTTCTCAAGGAGAAGAAATCACTGAATCATATGGTAGTAGCAGTAGGAAGCCATGGCCAGGGTCCAGCCAGAGGAGGCACGTATGGCCACATAGCCTTGGTTTTAAGAGACTGAAAATACCAGGATGGGTGGCATCTACAAAATGAGAAGTGGAAACAGCAAGGTAACAAAAACTCTGTGAGATTCTAAGCCATTCCCATAGAAATCTCAGGATAATATCCTATCTGTTTTCCTCACCAACATATTATCAAATACTTAGTGTGGTGCCTGGTATATATTGGTCTCTCACTGGTTAATTGTGAAATGATTTATGAATGCATGTATTATCTAAGACCATTGTGAGATAGACCCCAAAATGATAGTAGGTAGGAACCTGCTTTTGCCTTGCTCAATTTGGACTTTGTTTCGCCAGAGTTGGGTAGATTTTGCAAATTAAAATGGTGAATTTTCACAGACCCTGGGGAAGGACATAGCCTCTTAAATTTCCTTTCTGATATATGCTCTGGCTTATTTAAAAGAAACACACAGGGCAGGCCATGGTGGCTCAGCAGGCAGAGTTTTCGCCTGCCATTGCCAGAGACCTGGGTTCGATTCTCGGTGCCTGTCCATGCCAAGAAAAAAGAAACACAGAATTGGGAAGTTGGAATGGAGAGAAGTGTCAAGGCTCTACCCAACTGCAATTCTCATGCACTTCGGGGATTGAAAACAAATGTACTATGAAGACCCATCTAGCATAGCCAGCCCCATCACATCCCTGCTGGCTTTCTCGTCCAAAGATATTCTGCACATTCAGTTAACAAGGGATAAGAAGACTTGGCTGGGGGAAAAGATCACTCTGACTAAAGATTCCATTTATCTGTAGACTGAGCTTCTTTTAATGAAGTTAAAGAGAAATGTATCTGAGGCTGCTCAGCTCTTGGACCCATTTAGATGAGTCATAGTGATCTGAATCTTTCTAATGTTTTCAGTCTTAGGCTGCTTAGTCATGTAATATCCCCCAAATTATAAATCCATTTAAATTGATTTTTAAATTGTGGAAGTTCAAAACGTAAGAATATTTTTAAAAACAGAATATAGAGGGAAAACATGAATGCTGTCTTATCTCAGATTCAATGATTTCCCCAAATCTGAAATTGTAGCATAGTTATTTTGCCCATGGCATTCTGGGCTTTCTTACTTTTCATTGTTGTGGATGACAGAGTTATGACCAGTGTTTCTGCAAACCATGCTTAGTCTAGAAATAATTTTCAGCAAACTGGGAAAACAACAACAAAAATCCCACCTCCCAATTCACCAGGACCTGGCATCATGGGGCTGAGAAAACCTTCTTGAACAAAAGGGGGAAAAGAGAAATGAGACAACATAAAGCGTCAGTAGCTGAGAGATTTCAAACGGAGTCAAGAGGTTGTCCTGGAGGTTGTTCTTATGCATTATATAGTTATCCCTTTTTAGTTTATGGTATATTGGAGTGGCTGGAGGGAAGTACCTGAAACTGTTGAGCTGTGTTCTGGTAGACTTGATTCGTGAAGACAATTGTAAGACTAAATAGCTTTTACAATGTGACTTTGTGATTGTGAAAACCTTGTGTCTGATGCTCCTTTTATCCAGGATATGGACCCATGAGTAAAAAAGATATGGCTAAAAAATAAACAAATAATGGGGGGATAAGGGGTAAAATAAACTGAGTAGATTGAAATACCAGCGGTCAATGAGAGGGCAGGGTGAGGTGTATGGGATATAAGAGCTTTTTCTTTTTTCTTTTTATTTATTTTTCTAGAGTGATGCAAATGTTCTAAAAATGATCAGGGTGATGAATACACAACTATGTGATGCTCTTGTGAGCCATTGATTGTAAACCATGTTAATTGACTGTGTATGTGTGAAGATTTGTCAAAAATATTTTTTGAAAATCCCTCCTCCCTCTACTTAGAAATTAAAAAAGAAAAAAAAGTTGTTTGAAACGACAAAGGGACCAGAATATTAGAGCAAACAAAAAGAAGAAAATTAAATTAAGACCCTTTTTCATACATTTTCTCAGGATGGAGTTCTTTCCTCAGTTGAGAGACTATAATAAATGAATAAAATAAAAATAGTAAGCAAGTAAAAACTGTAAGGCCTGGCCCAGTAGCCTTTGGCTGGAAGGCCTCTACCCGAACTAAAACCGTGAATACCCGGGCATACAGCTGTTCAAACTCAGCCAGTCAGGACCTGCCCTGACAAACAAAGGACCCCCACTGCACACGGCCTGTAGTTATGCCCCCTCCCCCACCACGGCGGTAGCTCTGCCCCTGGCCCTAAAGCACGGGGAAACTCCTAACCTACCACAGGAGGCCCTGTAGGCATCGTCAGCACCCCCCACTAGTGAGCCTCTATCTAACCCAGCTGCTCCTAGGGGGGAGCAACTTCCCCAGCCCGCACCTTGAGCCCCCGGACCCGGGAACCTCGCCCCAGGACAAAAAAATTTTAAACTCGGACTCAGTTTCTCTGATTTTTCAGTAGGCTACCATTTAAAACCTGACAAAAACAAGTACAACTAAAGTTATTTCCCCACCCAAATTAGTTGTTTGACTTACCTGCTCTTGAAATTCATGCTAAAGTATATTCAGTTGTCATTACTGTACGACATAAATTCCATAATAAAAATTTCATCCTATATTAAAAAATGAGGATGGAGGAAAAAAAGAAAGGCATATGAGAGTAGCAGAGGGAAGTTGACCAAAAATGGAGGAAGCTGTGTTTAGGAAAATAGACATTTGGACTCCTCTAAACAATGACTCTGAGTGGAGAGACAGCTCAGGTTCAGATATGCAACTTTCAGCTGCCAAACAACGGGACGATCCAAAGGTGAAGTGTAGTTGCTGGCCTGTTTAGGACACAGAAATCAGGACCTGGGGAATAGGGATTGGGGGATGGGGGCTGTGACGGAGGGCTGCCGTGGGGTGGTATGAAGCAGGAGTAAACCCACGTGAGGAAGGTGGGGCAGGAAGCCAGGGATATCTGGTGGCAGAATCAGGAAGAAAATGGAAAGGCCAACTCTGAAGTTAATGGACTGTAGTTCTGAGTAGGAGTCACAACTGCATGTAAACTTTGGCTGGCAAGTGAATATACTGTGTAAACACAGGGGCTGCCTCCACCATCCTGAGCAACACTGAGAGACAGGGAGGAAAAAGGGAGAGACACAGAGAGACAGAGAGGAGCAGAAGCAAAAGGGCAACAGGAAACCCACAGGTGGAAACAGAAGCACTTAATCAAAAACACAGGCAAAGAGACAGGAGGAGAGAGATACTTCCAAGTTTTCAAGAAGCTGGCAAGAAGGAAGATACTAGGCTTTACATTAAGTACCTTAATACGTTTTTCTGTTAAACTTTTTTTCTTTTTGAATGATAGGCTTTGCAATAAGTTATTACTATCCTTTAAAACTCATATACGCTACTTAAACATTATTCACAGCACTTTAACTTTTAAAAAATACTTACATATTTAGAGGTATCATCTGAGGCTTCTGACAGAAGTGGGAATGGTGGTGCTTATTGTTATTTTTACTATTTTTTGAGCTGTAGCTCGAGTAACCAGGACAATATCACTGACGATAGGCAAGGAAATTAATCAAAGGATTAATTTGCTATCAAATATATATACATTGCCATATGATATTAGCATCTGATGGCTGATATGCTCAGATAATAGTAGATCACATTCAAGTATAAGTTAAGGTTTTGAAGATAATGAAACAAGGACTGTGAGAACTGGGGAAGGAGACTTTGGTTGAGTAATAGTAATGAAGGATTTTTTTATTCTTGATCAACTCATTATAAAACATCGGGACACCAAACAGAGGGTGAGAGGCACTGGTGTCTCTGACTACCAGACCAATGCACTTTCCCCTACATCTTGCTATTTCTTTAGAAGTCAGAATCTGAGAATAAACTGTGACCTAAAGTACACCAGACCAACATCTGGAGACCTGGATTCTTGTTCAGACTCTCATAAGCTGCGTAACTTTAGACAAGTAACTTTTCCCACCAGATCTGTTTCCTCCTCTGTGAATTGGACTAAATTTCTAGGTCTCAATTTTTTTTCTGCTCAACACACTGGACTGCTGCTGCCTATCCCACTCAGAATATAGAATTATGTGGAGCATTTAAGTACTAATGTGTCCATCTTAGGTGCTGAGCTAATTGCTTTTCCTCATTCCATCCTTAGCATATAATTTTGTATTATATTCTATTATTATCCCAAATTGAGAGACAAGAAAATAATCTCAGATAATTGAAGAAATTTATCAAGACCACACCCCTAGAGAGTAGCATAGCCTTGGCTATTCCGGCTTATCCGACATCTCAGTGCTTGCGCATAGTTCCTAAACAATGCTGCTCCTTATAGTTGTGATTCTCAAATGGAGTGGGGACAGGGTCATATACCCAAGTCTGCGGACATATCATGATGCTGGGGAAGGTTTAATTTGCAAACATCTGCCAGGAGATTTTAAACAGACCTTTAAATATGAACCTCTACTTGAATATTACTGAGCTAAGCAATCTTTAGGCTTCTTTTCATAGCTAATCTTTTATGACCCTGGGATCCAGCTTCTGAGAAGAAAGGAGGCTTCTCTTGTTACCACCCAAAACAATGTTAAATCTAGTAAATTCCATCGTTTTCTGCTTTCCTCTAACAGCCTGTGTGAATTTTCCAGTCAAATTTCACCTACTTTGTCTCCTTCAATAACTCATTATTTTCAGTGCCACCTCTGATCAGCAACTTCCTTGTCAGCTCTGATCTGCCATCTGATCATACCTCTGCGATAACATATTGAAAATGCCAGCTGGGTCACCAAGGGTGCTCTTCTAATTAGGCTGCCAAAGGCGTAATTTCGTTAATATCGCTATAACAACAAATAACCATGTCACTGATGGCTGTGAACCAATTACAGCCTGTACATCAAGCAGTTATTATCTTGGTGTTGGCAAAAGTGAGTTGACTGAGGGTCACCCTAAATGAGACTGGAACCCACATTTTGCTTCTCTGAATTCTGAACTGTACCACACCTTCCATCATGGTGTGTCCTGTGAGAGTGTGGCTTATGAAATGACTAGTGGAATGCAGGATCAGCATCAGACCATCACCTGAGCACGTTTTTTTTTTCCAGCTCTCCATTCCATAGAGAACATGTTAGATAGAACATCAAATACTTTTATGTTGTAAAATAATTTACTATTATTTTTTTCTTTTTTTAAAATATTTTGATTGCTAAAACAACATACAAACACAAACATTCTTAACATACAAACATTTCATACGTGGTGTACAATCAATGACTCATGATATCATCACATAGGTGTCTATTCATCACAATGATCATTTTTTAGAACATTTGCATCACTTCAGAAAAAGAAATAAAAAGAAAAACGAAAAAACTCATGCATAACATACCCCTTACCCCTACCTCTCATTGACCACTAGTATTTCCATTTACCCAATATATTTTAACCTTTGTTCCCCCATTATTTATTTTTTTATCCGTATTTTTTACTCATCTGTTCACACCCTAGATAAAGGGTGCATCAGACACAAAGTTTTCATAATCACATTGTAAACATTATACCTTCATATAATCATCTTTAAGAAACAAGGCCACTGGAACGCAGCTCTACAGTTTCAGGTACTTCCCTTTAGCCACTCAAATATACCACAAAACTGAAAAGTGATATCTATATAATACATAAGAATAACCTCCAGGATAACCTTTCGACTCTGTTTGACTCTCTCAGCCACTGACACTTTATTTTTTCTCATTTCTCTCTCCCCCTTTTTGGTCAAGGAGGTTTTTCTCATTTCCTTGATGCCAGATCCCAGCTCATCCCAGGATTTCTGTCGCACATTGTCAGGGAGATTTACACCCCTGGGAGTGATGTCTCATGAGGGCAGTGGGTTCATTTTGTCAGCTTAGAGAGAGAGACCATATCTTAGCAAAGAAAGAGGTTCTCTGGGGGTGACTCTTAGGCCTAATTTTAAGTAGGCTTAGCCTATCCTTTGCAGGAATGAGTTTCGTAGGGGTGAACCCCAAGACTGGGGGCTAGGCCTATTAATTTGGTTGTCTCCATTGCTTAAAGAGTATCAGAAATTCTCCAAATAGGGAAATCGAATCTTACTCCTTTCTCCTCATTCCCCTAAGAGGACCCTGCAAATACTTCTTTATTCATTGTCCAAATCACTCTGGGATTTTTGTGGGCATCACACTAACCTGGACAAACCAACAAAATTTCATGCCCTATTCAAGATTCCCTGTACTTATGGTGTTCAACTAAATACAAATTAAATTAGGAAATGCGCTACCCAAAATGTAAATTTGGCACCAGATAAACATCTCTCCCTTAGTCTTACACAGAAGTTGAAGTTTTAAGATGTGGATGATATCATCCTTTACCCGATCTTCTGATATACCTTAGTCCTATCCAGATCAGCTTCATTCATATCTCTACTTGATGTCTGATCACTTTTACAACTTTTTAAACAGTTCCTATATGAGGTACTGCTGACTTCCATAGCTTCGGAGCTCTTTACTCTGAGTCTCAGGTGTCATATAAATACCCGAAGTTTCTGGGAAAGTCCAGGTCATATACCAACAACTTAGTATTCTCAGAATTTAGAATTAACAATTACACTGCCTGAATATATGCAACTACTGTAAGAGCTTACAATCTAGGACCCTTTATAATAAGTCGCAACCTGATAACCCATGCTCTTATCTTTAGTTCACTGAATTTTTATATTATAGTTAGTCCATATGATTGAGGCATAATAATATTTGTCTTTTTGTTCCTGACATTTCATTCAATATATGGCTCTTAAGGTTCATTCATTTAGTTGCATGCCTCACAACTTCATTCCTTCTTGCAGCAGCTCAGTAGTCCACTGCATGTATATACCATAGTTCCCCCTTTCATTCCACCTGAGCACATTTTCATGTGTTTTGTTTCCTATATTAGATAAGAACTGGGGAGAGGAAAAGCATCTAAAATACATGAGACCCTTGACTAAAGGAAAAGACTGGAAGAATCTGGATGACACCCACTCCTGGAAGCTTGGGCAAATTCCTTAGAGCTGAATTGTAACTGAGGGTACAAAAAGGGTGACCACCACATTTTATTAAATTGCCTGAAGAGGTGCTGCCTATTTTAGTATTTTAAGAGCACATGGCATAGTAGCTTTCCTCTGCCTGTTAAGAGCACATGGCATAGTACCTTTCCTCTACCTGGTAGGAATGTCCTTACTATATGAAGGGCTGCACCTCAGCTTTGTTTCTCCCTCCTACTCAGGGTTTGCATCCTTCTCTCTGGATGCCTCTGACTGGTTAATTCTCCGCACATCCCATACTCCACACCCTTGTATCTCAGGCTTTAAGCAAAAAAAAAAAAAAAATGGGATGCAGAAGAGGAAAGAGGAGAGGATGATCACACTATCCTATTTTTGCTACAAGAGGCTCTCTATAGCAATACTCTCCTACCTGTTTCATCTATCCAACCATTGCCCTCCTCCACCAACTTCCTCTACCGCTGATATTTCATACTTCGAAAAGGCTTGGAGTTTCATGCTCCCCCTCAAAACAGATATTTTCTAAACAGGTTGTATTTCAAAAGGCAAATAAGGGAACTTTTTGCCTCTACATTTTTTGCCTCTATGCTTGTCCCCACATCCTATCCATCTTTCCTTCACCATTCACTGAGCAGCACTATATACCGGGAACTATGCTAAGTGCTTTATATATATGAAGTCTCTCCCTTTTCTTTTGGTTTTTAAACCTTCATCATTTAAAAGATGACTCTAGGCCCACTGCAGCCTTCGTCCCTGGCCTAGATTCTTATCAGTCACCCGAACTCTTGTCTCTTTCCTCACCCCAGAATGCCCCACCTCAGCTTCTCAGTCCTAGAGTTCCTGTCTCTGCCCCTGCTTAGACTTGGTACGTTGCTCCCCTGATGCCCAAGATGTCCCCTCTTTTCAGGGATCCTCAATCAGTAAAATTTTACCTCACTATTGGATAGGAGAGAACTTAAGGAGAATGGGGACTCTGGTCCAGCTCTTGTAGTTATTTTCCTGAATACACCTTAGCATTAGGAACACACAAATGCTTGATTCTATAGTTTCATGAATACCAACATCTCAGATACATTGTGGTTCAATCAGCTTTTGCAGGTTGACCAAAAAGTTCAACTCTAATATGCATTCTCAGTTGTAAACAACAGATTTACAAAAGACGTTTTGAGAAATATTTGGTTGATATGTTGGGGACCATCTATATTTTAAAGGAGCATAGAATTTACAACAAGTTGCATTTTTTGTGGCTTGAATAATTAACCTTAAGACATTGCTTTTAGGAATAGTGATGTCTTTTTCTAAATGGGACTTGAGTTGTGACTCATGAAAAAGTTCAATTCCATTTTAAATGAAACATGAAGATTCCCAATCCAAATCTAAGCAGCAAACCAGAATAATTGACAACTAGAAAGAACATAATTTGAAAGTATGTTCTTTCAAGACAGGATCAGTATCTTTTCATCTTTATTTCTTCATGCCTACCTCAGCTAGTTCCTGCCTTAGTCAGATTTCAATAAAAGTTTGGTGAATGATGTTTTTGAATGAACAGAATGCTCTTAGTGTTTGTAGATGCAAGCAAGTACTTCACACTGAGCTAAATTATTTATCTGAAGCTCAGCTACCCTCCTCCCACCTCCGCCCCCCCCCCCCCCCCACCAAATCCTTCTCTCTGTTGCTTACTTATATAGCGTGCAATTAAAGGTTGGAGAATGGCTGTTGCAGATGATGGAATGTTCGTTGAATGCCCAGACCAGGAGGAGAGTTTCCCACCCTGTCTTATTCTTATCACACTATCACTTTTGAGGGAGTCAAGTGTTGGTTTAGTGCTTTTGTATTTAGCCTGTCACTTTGTTCATTATTTGCCTGGGGCCCTTTATTGCTGGTAAAAGGAGGAAGAGTTCTGGATGTGAGCTCTCTTAAGGCAGGGCTCATTTCCTGTTCATCTTCATGCCTCCTATTTACATCTAGCCTAGAGAGGGAAGGAAACAACCACCACTTGTGAAGTATCTACTAAGTCAGACACTGCTCTGGGCTGATTACTTTAGTCAGCACCCAGCCTTATGCCATAAATTGTTTCCAGTTTTTAGAGTTGAGAAAACTGACGAATATGATGCTTGAGGAATTTGCCAAAATCACAACTTATTAAGGTCAGCACTGTGCACCCAACTTCTAGCACAGTGCCTGATACACGGTGAATGTGTAGTAAACAGGTATTCTCAGTTCTATTCTGCCTTGAAAGTCCTTGCTCTTTTCACTACTGAGGGCTGCCTCTCCAGTAAAGGTGTTTAATTTAATAGCGGCAACAACGGTTTGAAACGTTTTGGTGAAAGAATGATGTTACCAAGTTTGTAAACTGGTTTTCCAGTTTGACTAATACATATTATACACATTCATCTAACTATATTTAAACCCAATTTCTTCAGTAGAGCAGAATGGTGCTTTCTTTTCTTTTTTTTTCATTCATTCAAAAACCATCTACTGAGAACCTACCAATAAAACTAATTTTGATTTCAAGACACACAGGTAATTTGAACTACAAAACGTATAATTTCAGCATTTATGTGATTTACATTTAATACAGAAACAGAAATTGAAAAAAAAAAAAAACAGGTAGGTTCCTATCTCACCATAAAGATTTCATAGTTTTGTGAGGGAGAAAGACATGTGAATACAAAATTACAATGTGGCAAAAAATACTGTGTTTGCATGTGTGCATGTTTGAGTATTTGTGTGTACATGTGTGGATACAGTATAGGGAACCTGGTGGGTTTGATGGAGTCCCCAGTTCTGCCTTAGAGAGACTGGGGTAGAGGGTAAGGATCAAGAAATTGTCCCTCAGAAAAAACAAACAAACAACAACAACATTCAGGCTCATACCCAAATGACAAATTACTCTTGATTAGCCAGATGAAAGAAGGACATCCAAGATGATAAGAGCAGCAAGCACAAAAATACAAAATTAAAAAAAATTTGCAAGACATTTGTGTGGTGGATGTTGGAGTGCATGTAAAGTTGTAATGGGACAATGAAAATGAAAAAAGTAATATTCATAAATACCATTTATATCATACTTACTGTAAATCATTTAGATTGTTAAGATCTTTGCACAATAGTCTTCATTGTGATTGACAGTAACCTATGACTGTTATTTTTATTGTAAGAATTTAAGCTTTGGCTTTAGTCTAAGTTCATCCAGAAATGATAGAGCAAGCTCTTGGATCAGATCAGTTTGACATCAAAGCCTTTTTGCTTTACCACTTTACCACTATGGATCACTACCTTCCAAAAGCAAAGGGGAGAGAATGGAAAGAGCTTATGTAGGTTCTGCTGAGAAACTGGCATTTTATTCTCCTATATTTGAACCATATTTTAGAAAATCCACCCTATTCGACATGGAGCCCGTACATCCTGAAAGCTGAGCTGTCAAGCAGGAAGCCTTTTATTCATAAAGATGAGATATTTTTAAGGCCTGAACCAAAACTGTTGAATTGGGTCAGAAATGGAAGGAATTTAATGAATTGTTGGAAGACAAAAATGACAAGACTTGGTGAAAGGGAAAAGAGAGTTTAACAATAAGGATAACTCAGATTATAGCACCGTTAACTATAGGGGTTGCTGGAGAAGATATGAGTTTGGGACAGGAGAGAGAAGGGTTATTATGGTTGATTGTGAGATTTCTATGGATATCCAAGTGGAAAAGTAGTCACTTGGAACTAGAGCTCAGGAGGTCACAGGAAAGGATGAGTTAGGAGTCATTTAATTTGGGTGCCATCAAAGCCATCAATATTTTAAAGGCACGATTATTGGCAGAGGAATCATCTAAGAAAACTGAGAAGGATTTACAACATGATGGGAGGAGAACAAGAAGAGAGAGCATGCTATAGAGAAGTCATGATCCCCTGAGCAGTGGAAAACTGGAAAAGGAGGATATGGGGACAGAGAGGACTGGCCTCCCATTCAAAAAGGGTGATGAGAAATCAGCAAGAGAAGAAGAGAACTAAGGAAAAACACAAACAAGGGCGTATTGTGTAGGCTGAGTACCAAGACTGGTAGATACCTTTGAGGATAAAGGAAAGATGGGGAGTAACTGACGAAGGACTTGTAAGTGCCTGGAGGACAAATGTGGACAAGATACCACTTCCTCTAAGCCAGGTGGGAAGGACAAAAACTGGATGGAGAGGTAAGTAAAGTTCTAAGTGAGACTAGGGAAAATTTTATTTGTGCACATATAGTTGCAAGCTGAGTTAATAATTTTAATAAGTCATGTGAGATCTTTTATAGGTGATAAAGATAAATAATTGACTCAAATATGAATCCTCCATTTCCTCACAGAGATTTATATGAATTAACAGGGCAAGCAGAGTCATCTCTAGAGGAAATTCGAAGCCCTGAGAAAATCATGTGGAGTCAGTCCTTCTCCCCTTCTCTCCCTTTAACAGTCTTATGTATGTAAAAACAGGTTAAGATGAACACTATGGGCATCTCAGAAGAGAAGAATTAGATCCGTTAGAACTGATAACCTGTCAGTACATTATGTTTATATCATGCTTGGTGGCTTTTATTTCCCTTGTTCCCAAGCAGCTCTGGCTCCTGTGCTCTTGTTTATGTTTTTCTTTCTGCCTGATAACGCTGCCCTGACCGCCTCCTCCTTACCCATATTATGTCTCATCAACTCCCTTTCTTGTCTAAAGCATTTTAAAAATATTACCCTTTGTTGCCCATCCCCATCTAACATGCAGTAGGATTATGTGTGTACAATTTTATTGTTCTCACTCAATGTTAAGGGCCTACAGCACAGGACTGTCTTCTGCTTTTTCTTTTATCCTCCATGATCCCTTGCACTTAGTGAACAACGAAGAAATATTTATTATATGTACTGATTCCCTTTTTATACATGACAGAATAAGCCTAGTTGAGATTAAATACTAGCGTTTGTAAGTGTAGGATTTGGACAGTTTGGAAGTTAGGACTCCTGAGTGCCAGATTGTGTTCTTTTCCCTAAACATTAAGCTTCTCCAGAAACTTAAGTGCTGTCAAAGGGGGTGTGTGAGGGGTGAAAAAGTGAAAGTATGCACTATTATACAGGGACTCAGATGACTCACATACATTAGCTGAGTCATTTCTCTCCCAGAAGCCACTGTGATGTCATTTGCCTACGTCATGCATGGTTCATCTTCCCTGATTCCTCTCCTCCTGTGAGGGTTACTCTTAGGATGCTGAACCAGGTTTCTGGCTGTTTATTAGGTATGTTTTTGTTGGTTACTAGACAGAGAGATTGGTAGGGACTTTAGCAAAGCAATACTTTCAAAGCAGTTATCCCATCCCTTTTACACATTGCCATATTTTAAGAGTTATGTACACATCTTATCTGTGAATTTATCAAGAAGGATAAAATAAATGTACTTGTAAATGAAAACAATTGCCATGTATATTTACTTCAATTTGCATCAGACAAAATTGTGTCTTTATTATCTTCATAGTTCTTTAGTTTCCTTTATACCCACGTTAGCTCCTTTTCCTTCATTGGATCTGGGTTTTTTTCAGCTAGTTGCCAAAGCCCCCTTTCAAATTAACTGAGAATCATTAAAAGTAGTATATTTACCAAGAATATTTGTATTTTAGCAGCATATGACCCGAAAGGAATGATTACTGGAGTCATTTACAAAGCAGTGAAGGAAATACTTTTTGGCAGTTATCTTGCACATTTAGAAAAATTACATTGAGATGTCAATGACCTATTAAATCTAAAAGATGAAGGCCATCCTGGATAGATAACATATGGTTTTTACAAAAACAAAAAAAAATCGTTTAAGTGTCTATGGTATTATAATGTTAGGACTTAACTTGGTTCTCAAATCCATCTTTAGATTTACCTTTCCTCTGAATCAGACGTATAGCACATGGCATTTTTCTCATTTCATGAAAATATAAAACTATCCAGTACCATATTTGGCCTCTCCCCATTATCTAATTAATTATTTTACAGAGTGAAGCTGAAGTTGAAAAAAATAAAAATCTGATCTTTGGAATTAATATTTTCCTCTCAATAACTTGTCTTTTCTATGACCATTTTTATAATGCTAACTTTAGCAGCCTTGAAAATAGGTATCTTTTTCACTCTATACCATTGAAAAATTTCATCAATTAGATTGTGACTGGTATCATAAATCATATTTTCAGAGGCCCCTAGGGTAAGAATGTTTAGAAAACTGACAAGAGGCCTACCAAATATGTTTTATCTTTCCCTTGTTCCTATTCATTCCCTGCTTCCACTTATCTGTGAAAATGGGCAGTGGATGAGTCCTCATGAATTGCCTTTGAGAAGACAAAAACTTTGACAAGAGATAGGTTACAACAGTCTACTGGTTTTAAAAGCCTTAACTTCCTGCGGATGTATAGAACTGTCAAAAGAGTGGGCCATAGTGAGAAAACTATGAAGGAATTCACAGCCATGCAAAGATATTTGAATGCTTGGAACGACCAAGTTGCATTTATTTTGGGTCAAGCAAGGTACAGAATAACTCTATAGTCGAGTTATTTCTTCATCTGAGGAACCAAAAAGGTAGTAAATGTAGTTGAAAACAGAGAGACAGATTGTGGTCAAGCTCTCAATGGGCCTGGCAAAAGGATAATACTTCTGGGTTATGATCTGTGGTTCCTCAGGAAGGAAGACTGGCCTGGAAAGAAGCCACTGAATGAATTCCTCCAATTTGGTAGCACTCAGGAAAAATCTCCACTTTCCTCCATGAACAAAAGTTATCTTGACCCATGTACTAAAGTCTGGGTAAATATAAATATTTGACTTTGCTTTTTTAATGCTTCTTGATACATTTTGATGGCTGCTTGTCTTCAGAGTTTTAATTTTGGGAGAGATTGCTTTTTCTTTAAGATGGACAGGGGACCCTGCATAACTGGGCACTTCCTCTGGTTCTGCTGAATTGATTCTAGATTCTGTAGAGACCAATGTGTTCTTCAGAGTTTCTGTTTGTATAAATTTGTGAAGCAGTTCCATAATTTCTTTACCCTTTTCTCCCTCTAGAATCTCTAAACAATGTGAGCTGGAGCAAGAATTCTGGCATTCCAGTTCTGTCACTTGCTTCTTTAAAGCACTGATGTCTTCTTTTAGGGAGAAGATCTCATTAGTTAGGGTGCATCGCTTGTCTTCGTTAACATTCACCTTGGTTTCCAGTGACTCCATCTGCTTCTGATAAAGTTTAGTTTGTTCCTGAATTTTTGATACTGCAGTGACAATGTCAGCGATTTGGCTAAGGAGATTAATTTGGGCATTTTTAATATCTTGGAGCATTACTCTAAGATTCATTTCTTCATTGGTACTAATGCCATCCCGGTCACAATCATAGAAACTCATAGTTGGATATCTAATCAAGTCTGGGTGCTGGATCTTGCATTTATGGTAAACATTTTTGAGAGATCGTCTGATCTTAGAGAGATTTGAAGTCCACATCTGCCCAGCAGCAACTTTTACACTTTTGGTTTGAACCTTGTACATTTTTCATAATGAAACAAGAGACAAAATGTCAAGAAACCTGACCAAACAAGGAAGAAGCAATGTCAGAATGAAATAGACTTTCTCTTACAATTTGCTGGATGTCTTTCCTGGAAATATCGTGGAATGCCAGTTATTGGTAGCTTTCAGTTTGGAGACTATCAAAGGCAGCAGTGGGCACTCTTAGGTTGTTATCTTGTAGGGCAGCCCAACTAAAGAGCTCTGTGAAATAATGTCAACTGTATGGAACCCATCATGTGGTAATCATTGACCCAATGCTGATGTCACAATGAGAGCAATGCATTTTAAATCTAGGGCAGCAGTTCTCAAACTCTTAAAAACTCCTTTATACTCTTCAAATTATTGCACACCAGAAAGATCTTTTGTTTATGTGGGTTATATTTATCAGTATTCCATGTTAGAATTTAAAATTATGAAAGTCCTAAAATATTTGTTAGTTTACTTGACTAAAAAAATGAACTCATTACATGTTGTTTGAAGTTATATGTACCCCAGGAAAAGGTCATGTTCTTTTAATCCATTCCTGTGAGTGTAGACCTATTATGGGTTGGAACTTTTGACTAGGTTATTTCTATTGAGATGTGGCCCGCCTCATTATAGTTCGGTAAACAGAAGTGCTTTGTGCATACTCCTATTACGTTACATATAATATTAGGAAGATGAACTGAAGGATTGAGATTTGATAATTTAGAAGTTTTTACTTCATCATTAAGGACATTCTTAAGTGAAACTGCCATTTTCTTTTCCTTTTTCTTACTGTGATTGAATGGGATGAAGAAGACAATGCTAACTGGTATAGTTTGGTGACACTGACTTGATTTGTGCTAAAGTGCCAAGTGCTTTCCCATCAATACTTTTATGCTATCAGTGCAAATGTCAACACTGTGAATAAGGCTAACAATATCCTAGCATTAGTTTGAAAATATTTTTGCCCTCACAGTACCTTGAATGACGCCATTTGAAAACCAAACTGCCTTAGAGTTTAAATATAACATTATACATTCCTAGTGTTTCTTCTTATAGGTTTTCCTAAACAACAGTATATGACATCCAAACTCTTTGAAATATTAAATAATATTTTGTCCATTTTATATTGAGGCAAAAACTTAATTTTATTCTTTGGACACATAACTCATAGGTAGTAAGACAACATTTTGGAATTAAAATGACATAAACTCATCTGTCTCTCAAGATGTGGTCCCATTCTATTTAAGAGAATATTCCTTCTTCGATCAGCTCCAGTTCCAATCCTTTACTAAATGTTTCTTTGTCCTATGTGGTGCCTAATGGCAGGGCCAGCCTTGACCCAGGTTTTAGTATAAAGTCTGAATTTAGGCAAAAGTAATTTAAGAGTTTTTGTTCCATCAGTGGTATCTGGGATTTTGCCACATTCTATCTTTGAATTGCTGTTTAGTAATCTTTCCAAGACTTTTAGATGCTTGGCCAAGGCTATATTATCCATCAGGCACTACAGGCATAAGACCCGGGGTCTATGAAATTTACAAGGGCCAATAAAAATATTTGCAATCCAAAAGAAAAAAAGAACTGGCTCACAATACTAAAAGATTGAAACAATAAATGTTCAATTAAATGTCTACAAAATGTATTATCGTATCATCTTCATTAATTGTTAAGTTTACTATTAAAATTTCATTATATTTGAAGGCAATTTGTAGATAAGGTATTCACACTTTGCATGAATTCTTAATTAAAGGGATTCCTTGTAGCAATAATTTCCCTCCAGGCTAATAACAGCTAAGACTTATTTGGTGTATGCTAGATATTGTTTTAAATATGAGCTTATTTCACTGAAGTTCAGAGAAGTTAATAATTTTTCTATGGCAGTAGAGCTGAAAAATGGTCAGAGTCAGATCTCAAATCCATATACTCTGGCTCCAGAATCCATGTATTTAAAACTCTACTTCCCATGATCATGATAAAAATATGTATTATCTATTTATCACAACTCAGTAAGGCATGAACACTTTTCATTGTTTTAGAAAAGATGTCACTATTTATAGAAGAGGCATATTCTAATTAAAATTATTTGTTTTGCAACATGGGAAAGCTAAGGATTAAGTTGGTTACTGTATTTACCAGAGCTATTTGAAACAGAAATTTGAGAAGGCTTTGGAAGTTGAACTATCTCTAATTCAAGAAAATAAAAATGAACATTTAGAAGCTATTTTACTTTTTGGTAGTAATAGTATAACTGTTATGAAAAACAGACTTTAAAACATTCAACAAGGAGTATTCACATGTATATTGGATAATTTAATAAAAATAATTTTATAAAATGAATCTAGCAGGTATCTTCTTGATAAAATCATAAATCTGTCTGGGTTTTGGACTACTTATTTGTTAATGTTAAAGAAAGGAACACTGACCTGTTTGAGGCTTGTTAGGCAGTGAAATGCTGTAGTGGAAGGATATAACTCTGTTGATGTGGATAAAGTTATGAGAGCAGTAAAAAAGAATGAATAATGGGAAAAATGACTCCCTGTCAGTGTCTTTCCTGCTATAGACGAGAAGAGAGAAGAGAACGTTTGGAATAAAATAATCTGGGTGACTGGAGCCTAATGAGGGACTCTTGCTGAGGAAAATGTTTTCCAGGAGACCAGTTATCACAGGAATGCTGTTTACAGTTAGAAAGATTAGATTCAAGGCTGTACCATTTACTGACTCTGCTGTCTTAGGCAAGCTATTTAACTTCCCACAAGCCTGTAAAATAGCATAACAACAGCATCTATTTCAGAGGATAGTTTTGAGGATTCAAATGCTCAATATTTATAAACCCTTTCCTCATACCTTCTAACCCAACTTCATCTTTGTCTCTTTCTTCTAAATGAATAGAAGGAGAAAAGGGGTAAGAACTGGAGATTTAGCTCTGTTTGCTCTGTCGAGCTGTTTCTCTGTCTCTCTCTTTCTCTCCCACCCCCACCCCCAATAAAGAGGTCTCCTCTGCCATCTGTACGATCTAAGCAGAAGTCATGTGGTATTCATATCCCATATTCCCTGTAGATAAAGGATTCTGCTGCTAAGGACACAGGGTGCAGAAACAAGGCCAGACAAACCAGCACTCCATCTCCTAGTACAGTGCTTCCCAACCAGCTCTGATGTCAGGTAGATTGGCATAAAATAACTATGGGAGAGATGACTCTAAAATAGATGATTTCATTAATATTCAAAATGTCAGTGTGTTTGAGTAGGTGAACTATAAATTAATTATGGCAACATCAAGATTATCTACATAAAAATCACACTAGTTTACATTCCTTCTAATATGCTTTCTTGAGTAGGGGGAGAATTGGGAAAGGTTTTACAAAACTAGCCAACAATTGGACATTATTTGACACCTCTAAGGTACATCTATTGTGACCTGCTATTGCTCATATACCATTATGGTTGTAACTATGAGCAATTATTGAAAGTCTTTGACTTCCCCACAAAATTTAGGGGCCAGGTTTATAAGAAACTGTCCCCTCCCACCTAAATATCACCTATCATGTGCATTATGGAAGAAGCAGTGGAGCCAGGAAAGTCTTTCAAATTTGATTAGGGTGGTTGACTCAAGGGAGAAGGTGTGTTAAACAGACAATTTAAATCTGCTGTTACACAAGCCAGGTATTTAGGAAGGGAAACCAAAAGCAAAGTATCATGTTTTTTCCTACTTTTCTTTCTTTCTAATGATAAGGAATAGAAGAGAGTGGGATTGAAATCAGAATTAAGTCAGGGATGGAGGGGAAAGCAAACACATGCAGCTTACAGAGCAGGCAGAGGGTGAGGCAGTGATGCTGCAGTAACAGCTGAAGGAAGTGATGAGTTCAGGGTTATTGATAAGAATAAAGTGATTCCTGGGGTAAGGGAGAGGGTCACACCCACCCTGTGGGGTCAATTAATGTTCACAATGGTACTTTTAAATCATATGAAACTAGAAGCCAACAGAATAAGATAAACACCTCTGAAGAGATGATGGAATGGTAGCTGTTTTTAACATAAATACTTGATAATGATAATTTACTTTTTAATCTTACCTAAAATTGTGTGGTCTCTTTCTGGAACGCCCTCTGTGATGGTTAGTTCCATGTGTCAACTTGGCTAAGTTATGATCTGCAGTTGTTTGGTCAAGGAAGCACTGATCTGGTTGTTATGGTGAAGATATTTTGTGGATTTAAATCATTAGTCGATTGCATCTATCACTGATTACCTCTTCAGACCACAAAGGAGATGGCCTTCCTCAATGAGAGGAATCTCATCCAATCAGTTAGAGACCTTAAAGGGAGAACTGTTGATTTCAGCAGTAAGAAAGAAAATTTCTATTCCTAATTCAGCCAGCCAGCTTGCCCTGAGGAATTCATCAAACCTTCATTAGAGTTCCAAACTTGTAACTTCTACTGGAGAATTCAGTGTCATCCTTGAACTCCTAACTTGCAGATTGTTCTATAGAATTTGGACTTGCCTATCTTCATGGTAGCCTGAGTCAATTCCTATAATAAATCCCTATCCTTTCTTTATATCTATCTATCTCTATATCATCTGTATCTATACATCCTGTTGGTTCTGTTTCTCTGGAGATCCCTAGCTAATATATATTCCATTTATCTTCCTGACAAGCTTCTGCCCACTCTTTAGGAGTCATCCAGACAGTACTTTCCTTGTTCTTCCTGTTCTGATTTTCCATTTAGTCTTACCAGTGCCCCCAAAAGGTTCTAAGTCTTCTTTATAGCAGTGATGAATCGTATTGTATTGTCTGTATTGGTGTGCCTGTTTCCCCTTTAAACTGTGAGCTCCTTGACAGTAGAGTCTTATTTTTCAACTCTATATTCTCAGTGTCACAAAGCCTAACTTATAGCTGGTGCTCAGTAAATCTTTTTCCATGAATGAAAATGCACCTGTGGATGAATGTCAAGTCATTGGGTCTCTCCTGAGCCTGTTTCTATGGGTGGTGAGGGAATACATTGCTTGTCTCATAAAGGGAATCTATGAAAACTGTTCTCAATTCCTGAGGGATCATTTAACAATTTTGTTACAGGGATTTAATAATTGCTACCCTAGGGACCTGAAGCAGTTAAGTGGCAGGAGAGGAAATTACAATAAGGTAGAAGGAGATAGGTAGTCATGAACCTGGAAACAGCTATGGCGTGGATAGGTGAGAGCCCAATAGTGATAATAACAGGTCTGATGTTAACAGCACTAATCCGAGAGTGACTAAGGTATGTAGTATATTGTCCTCTTGCACAAAATATTATGACTTCAGGCCTCCAGGGAACTCCAGGTTATCAGTGTGTTCTCCAAAGACCTTCAGAATTGCCTGCAAATCCATTTGTCATCAGCTTGGGTATTCAGGCACTTATCTCTTTATTCATGTCATCTTACACTCCGAACTCCAAATTTACAATGAACTCTCTCTAGCTTATCTAGACATAGCCTTTGTCATTTAGTTCCAGAACCCTGGGGGCGCATTAGTATTTTATGTAATAGCTCCTCCCTGTCATCTTTCTCCAGTTCTTTCTGTTATGCTTGGCTGTCCCTGGTAATAAGCTATATGAGGTTGCCCAGTTTCTATAATTCTCAACTTCACCTCTTGTTTTCCCTTCTTAAATATTACCTTTAAACCTCTGCTCCTTTTAGCTTATGATTGATATACTTTTTTTACAGTGCTTTACAAGTCCTGATGTGCACAATTGATGTAGCCATAAAAATAAATGGCTGGAAAAAGGAAAAGAAAGTGAAAGAGAAGTGTTTTTGCTTAACCATTCACCTCTTTACTTTAGTGGAACTGGTGAATAAATTCAGTGAGTTAGTCTATTTGAACACCTCTGTTTCACTGAATTTATATCATTTAGCAGATCTTTTTTGGAAACCTTTATGTGATGGGTATAGTAGAGTGTTAACATTTTGTCTCATTTCTGAATTGCACTGAGCTTATTTAGGGACTAGAAAAATGAAAAGATCTGGGAGAAATTCTGATCCCATAGGAAATAGAGATTTAAATTTTAAACAAATACAGAAATCAAAAAGTATAAATGTTTGAGAATGCTACTTTTTCCATGTCTAATTATGACTACTGTGTAGCTGGCAGCATCGTCTTATCTGAACACGTTAATATTGTTAGCATTGCCTTAATTTTAAGAAAAACTCTGTTTTAGTGAATGAGTTTTCAGTTGTCCTGTTGTTTTATAGTACTTTGTAGGTTAAGATTTTAAAGATTATAATGTAAAATATTGCACTGGCTTCTCTGAATAGTCTACCCCTTGAAAGACATCTATTATTATGGCATTTTCCATTTCCCAGGGAATTTGCACCAGTGTCTCTGTGAGGTAAATGTGTATTTATCCTTCGACTCTATTTTTCTTTCAGCTATTAGCCTGTTCTCTGTCTATCTTAGATGTATTACTTTCCATTTCATTTCTTCTGCAAAATGAGGACGGCAATATTGCTACGTGCTGATGTCGAAGGAGTGACATAAGGATCAACACGAAAATGTTAGTTAATCTAACACCCCTCATTTAAGAACCATAAACAATTATTATTATGAATCATTTCTGTGGTGTTTTTTTTTAACTCCTGAGCTTGTTTTAAGAGTCAGTTCCTTTCTCTGTTTCAAGCTGCATGCATCCTTTCTCCTGGTATAGCTGTGGATTACAAAGATCTTACTTAACATTTCAAATATATTCTTTCTCCCTACACACTCTGATTTTCTATAAAATAGAAAATGTCCAAAAGGCAATCTTAAAACTGAAGTTTTTTTTTTCTTTTCCTTCCGTATGTAGACTTTTAGATGTCTGCTCTGAGGGAAAATGTATTTGTACATTGATTTAAATATTTATTGATGGTTCTTCCCATCCTACCCCTTTAAAATGTGCACTGCTTCTGCAGCTGTTTCTGGTATGTCAAAAGCCAACTCGACTATAAAAGGCATTTAGTTTAGGAATGTTTAACTGTAAGATTGAGAAATTTGCTTTTTTTTTTTTTTTTGGTCCCTCTCTCTCTCTCTCTCTGGGAACATGAGATCTCTTTCTGGTGGTCTTAACATAATGTAAGTATCAAATAAGAAATGTACAGCAACAAAGAAATTCTATTAAACACATATTTCAATAATTTTCAGCTTTACTTTTAGGTACTGATGGCTAAGATTCTCACTGTAACTTGTGAGAATTAATTACCACTCATTCTATTTAGGTGCCTAAGTTTCTTCTCTGTGATAGAATGTAAAATGGTACCAAGCTTTTGGGAAATTTACATGTTAAAGTAGGTAAAATCTCTATCATAAAATCTGTTGGACTTTAAAATTTTTTTAAGCTAATTTAAAAAAAAGTGTTGTTGGAAATCACATATATTGTTGTTAGGAATTAGCAATGAAGTAAAGTAAAATGGATACCCAGGCTCATTGTAGTGACTGAGAAAGTTAACATAATTGCTTAGAACCTTGTAAAACAAAGAATCAGGATCTAATGAAAGCTTTTCATGCTTTCTCGGGAAACAGCATATATATATAATTTTGTGTACAATTATATATTTTTTACAATTGTACATCCATCACCATATAATTTCAGGGGATTCATAGATTTCTACCCCTCCACCCCACCACCTAGCCATTTATGGACTTCATAAAATAGTCCCCAAGTTAAAATTCTCTGACAGTAATAAAAGGAGATGTGGTGATTTGAAGCTGTATATTCCCCCCCCCCAAAAAAAAATGTTTAAACCTAATAAATTTCTGCGGATGTCAACCCATTGTAAGTAAGACTTTTTAGATGGTTAAGGTGTGACCCACCTCATTCAGGATGGGTCTTAATCCTATAACTGGAGTCCTTTATAAATGTAATGAATATACAGATGGAGTAACCAGAAGCTGAAGTTAATGGAACTGGAAGGGAGAAATTAGGAGATGCCACCATATGCCTTGCCATATGACAGAGGAGCCAAGGCTCACCAGCTGCTGGCCTTCAGGAAGAAAGCATTGCCTTGATGATGCCTTGATTCAGACATTTTCCCTACCTCAAACTCTGAGAGAATAAATTCCTGACATTTAATCTAAGCCATTGCATGGTATTTGCTGAAACAGCCTAGGAAACAAACAGAGTACCATGTTGTGTTGGTCAGGGTTCTCTAGAAAAACAGAACCAACAGGAGAGATCTGTAAATGTGAGATTTGTAAAGTTATCTCATGCAACCGTGGGAACAGAAGAGTCCAAAATCTGCAAGGGAAGGGTGTTAAGCTGGTGGCTCCGATGAAGGGTCTGGACAGACTCCACAAAAAAGCTCACTGGCTGAAGAAGCAGTGAAAGAGTCTCTCTTTTTCCTTAAATGTCTTCAATTGATTGGATTATCTTGTTGGGGGCAATATGCCTTAGTCGATCACAGATGTAATCAGCCACAGATGCAATCAACTGACTGATGATTTCATATAGTGGTGTATCAATCAGCCACAAAATATTCTTGTAGCAACAGTGAGGCCAGTGCTTGTCTGACCAGACAGCTGGACATAATCAGTTGGCCAAGTTGACACCAGAACCTACCCATCACACATGTGATTCTTCAGGTATTGTTATCCATTTCTGGGTACTTTGCTTTAAAAGGGGTCTGGGGCCTTAGGTGGTTTGGTTCAAGAATTTGGAGCATGTAAAGCACTGAGAGTGAAGATGGATAAGAGATGGGAGAGCCCCATGGAATAGAGTGTCTTGGAAATGCTTCCAGTGAGAACCTTGCAAATGAATGGGATCAGGTAGATGGGGTCAGGGTCCCTATTTGGTTTGTACTTCACTATGCCTAGAAAAATACCTGTCATATGCCACCAGGCTTGTGCCTTATTTCTAGTGAGGGACTTGAGTCAAGAGAAATGGCATATATAAATCCAGGGCCTCAGTATGATGCAAAGCAACAGATGAAACTTGGTGGCCTCGATATCTCTGGTGACCATTTGGGGACGTGGCAAGTGCTTTCTGAGTTATGTAAGGGCTCGAAGCTGCAAAATTAAATAGCTCAATTTTATTGTTAAGCTCCTAAAAAACAATGGAAATAGATATGATCAATATTTTATTATGAAGTTTTCATAGCCCTTAAGAACTGAATTTAGTAGCAGTGATTCCAAATGTGAGAAATTAACCCCTAGCTTCAGATTCCCCACAGCAGTGCAGCAGCAAACATTTTCTTGTGGCTCTCTCCAGCCTGTAGCTTTCATTTTCTCACTGAGTCTTGTTTCCAAGATGGGGAAGAAGGGAGCTTTGTAGGCATCTATGTCATTTTTTTGCTTTAATGTTTTCATTTCTCTTTTCTTCTTTTGGTAACATTTTAAAAGGAGGTGTTATCATCAAACATAGAACCTTCTCCCCACCTCCTCTCTGCCCTACTCCGTCCCATTCCTCCCTGTAGCTCTCTACCTGCTGAGTCATCACTTCAGTGAAGCCAATGAGCTTGTGGCTTTCCTTTATTCTGAGATGCAAGTATAACAGTTGGCTATTAATTGATTGACTCTTGAGTCACTTTTGGACATATTCTTTACAGTTCTATATAAATTTTTCTTACCCATTTAATACGAGTGACAATTATGGTTTTCTTTTTTAAAGCCTTAACTTTACCCACAACTGGGGTATATCACTTTCCTTCTTCTTCTCTACTGATTGTTTGGAATAAATGATCATGTAGTGAAATGCCTGAGGCTCATCATGTCCAAAATGAAGAGAATGGACTAGATCGGAGTCTCGGCACATAGCATGTATTTGTGTATGGAAGGGGGTGGTGATACCTCCTTACCGAGACTTGGAATTTCCACGAGGATGGGGCATGCATTTCTAAATTACTCTTGCCTTCTCTCTGTCCCCACAGGGGAGGAGGAGTGCCTTTGCTTATTGCTGAGTTTGGGATAAGTTGCTGGGCATGTGTGCCTTATTTCCTTCCTCCTATCCCTTCTCTTTGGGATTTTCTTGTAGAGAGCACTCTTTATTCCTTCAATTGAACAAGGGCAGAGTCTGCCCCTGCAAGGCAGAGTGAGGGGCAGGGCTGAAGTATTCAGAGTTAAATCAATTCTGAGGTTGGGTATTAGGAAAACTATGTATTGTCACACATCTACCTGCTTTACTGTGATCTCTGATCTCTGACCTACTTTGCTCCACTTTCTATTTCAATTGTAAAACTCGGAGGGGAATAGCATCATGATTTATGTGTCTTCTCAATCATCCAACAAAATAGGCTCATTTTTAGTCATTAGACTACTAATTTGGAACACATTACTCATCCTGTGGTTTTGAAGAAGCCCAGAGTAAAACTTATTTAGAGTGGATTGTATTTGGTGAGAAGTGTATGAATTTGAAATTCTGATTTTAGGTGCAGGGTTTATAATTTAGATATAACTTTGTGTCTTTATTTCCCCCTTTTCACTGCAAATATTAGTAAAACCATACTGAGCTCTTTTTATGATGGCATCATGAGTAATAACCTGCAATTTCCAGGTGTGGGTGTTACAATGAGCATCTTGAATTTTTCTATGCCCCTGTTTTCTTATCTGTAATATACGAGTGATAGTGTATCATGAAGTTGCTGAGCACATTAAATCAAATGTGAAAATGTACAGGAAAAATAGTTAGTTCAGTTCCTGATACATCACAGGCATTCAATAAATGTCTTAAAAAATCAATTTTGCTATCAAAGATAGAACAATTTAAAAAGAGGGAAAAACGAATCAGTCTTTTTCTGGTGACCTCATGTTTTATCTTATATCTATTCTCTTTATGTCTATTTTATTTATTTATTTATTGCGTGGGTAGACTCCTATTTTAGTTTTTAATTGAACCAGTGTCATTTTGGTTAAATAAGACTTAATTTTTAATGTGTCTATGAGATGGAATTTCCTTTAAAAATCAAAAATATTGCTTTAAGAAATAGGAAAAGCCCAACGTTTTCTGCCAGCTGGATCTCTAGGTTTCATCCCCACCATCCTGTGAAATCAGCTGGCCCTCGCACAGAAAGGAGAAAGTGGGAAGGTGGAAGGTGGCTTATACTGCCAGAGGAGGCTAATCTGAGTTTGAGGTTCAAAAGAATATAAAAAGAAATATTTTAAAACAACTTCAAATTTCTCTTTCCTACCCATCCTGAAGATGAAATCAGCTTTCAGCCAACTTCTTTAGTTTCTTTAGTATTCTATAGAATAGCAAAATGTTCTGTCTGTAAGTGCTTGTGGGTTTGGAGGGTGGAGGGTGGTGGTGATGGTGGTGGGGGTTGGGGTTGGTTCTCTGACTCTTATCTTATTTCCAACTTCACAATGGTTCCATCATAGTTGATTCTTCTTGGGGATATGCTGGGGAAGAAGGAAGTCTACCTATAAACTCCCATCTTTCTCCCACAAGGTGGATCCACATAATCTTCAACCATCATAGTTGAAGATGGAAAAATAAATATGGGAGGAAGGGAGTACTTTCTTGCTTTTTAGGATCTGGGTCTACTCTGCTTGTCTGCTTCTCTGTTATTTATAGCAATGAAGAGACCATTTATTTCATCTTTGTGCTAACAGAGGGAGGTCATTTCTTTTCCAATGGCCTTTGGATGGCTTGTCCAAATCAAATGTGACAGTCTACAGTCCAGCATGGTGAGGTAGTAGAGGAAAGTGTGGATTGCATCAGCAGAAGGCTCTGGTTCTGCTCTGCCACTATCCATCTGTAAGGAAATACATTCTACTCCTGGGTGTCATGGTGATCTTCAGAAAAATGAGGGGAATAGACTCAAGGATATCATAGTTCCACTTCAATCCAGTATTTAAAAGGTATACCTTGTGATTCAGGAGGCAGAATTAATTTCTAGATTTCTAAATTTAAGAGCATGCTGTCAGTGATATTAAATGTTATTTATTATATGCCATTTCTATAATATAAACTCACTTTTAGGTGCTTATTAAGCTTGATTTTTTTAATCACTTGATTATTAACAAATATTTGGTTATTCAAAGCTTCAATTGAAATTTACCTATTTAATTGAGAATTATCACATCAAGCACCATAATGCAGGAGTTAATAATTCAGGACTCTTCCTTCAGTAATGTCTGCTTCAGTTCTTAGAAATGTACAAATAATCTAAGTGCAGGAATATTCCAAGGCTATATTTCATTGACTCTATGCATGTTTTTTTTCACATTTTAATATCTCTGAAGTCAAAATTCCTCATGTAACAGAAGGTATTTTAGCACAGTTATAGATTAATTGGTGGTGATTTTCTTAATGATACTTAAAATTGCATATTGCACATATAGACAGATGAGTAAAGAAATAAGAATAAAAAAATAAATAATGGAGGCTGATAAAGGGTTAAAAATTGGGTAGATTGAAGTACTAGTGGTCAAAGAGAGGGAGGAGTAAGGGGTATAGGATTTATGAGTTTTTTTCTTTTTTTCTGTTATTATTTTTTCTGGAGTGATGAAAATGTTCTAAAAATGGAACATGGTGATGAATACACAACTATGTGTGATATTGTGAGCCACTGATTATATACCATGTACGGACTGTATGCGTGTAAAGATTTCTCAATAAAAATACTTTAAAAATTGCATGTTGTAGCTCATAACATCTTAGATTTGCTGATGTACACTACATATTGATTGATTGTAAATACTAAATTTTATTTCCATTTTCTAGTCTAACATAGATGCATTATATATGTTAATCCTTCATCTTAAATAAGAGCTTCATGAATTGAATATATCCTACCATCACATTAAGCAACATAATGCAGGAGTTAATAATTCAGGACTCTTCTGTAAGTATACTAATCTATATAGAATATTATCCATTCAATGGGAGTTCTACCTTGGGCCTAAGTTGGGGTTTAAACATGTCTGGCCATGTTAGGAAACCCTGGTTATGCATATGGAAGTTAAGACATATTCATTGATTTATATGGAATGCTGTGCTAGTTTGAAACTATTATGTACCCCAGAAAAGCCATGTTCTTTTAATCCTAATCCAATTTTGGGTGGGCAAATTTATGATTGGGGTGGGATCTTTTGATTAGGTTGTTCCATGGGGATGTGCCCCCCAACTGTGGGTGGGGACTTTTAATTAGATTATTTCCATGGAGATTTGGGCCCACCCATTCAAAGTGGGTATTAATTAGTTTACTGGGGTCCTTAAAAGAATACATGGAGAAAGAGAGAGTCAGAACTGACATGGAGAGCAGAGAAAGGAATCCAAGACACAGATGTTTGGAGATTGTAAGCTAAGAGATGAAATCCAGAGTTTACCCTGGAGAAGCTAAATGAAGGCCCACAGATGCTTATAGTGAAAGCTCCTGGAATCAGAAGCCGAAAGCAACAAAACAGGAGCAAGTGCCAATAGATATCGCCATGTACAGAGAAGCCCTAGACATGATAGGCCTTTCTTAAGTGAAGTTATCCTCTTGTTGATGCTTTAATTTGGACATTTTCATGGCCTTAGAACTGTAAATTTGTAACCTAATAAATCCCCATCATAAAAGCCAATCCATTTCTGGTATATAGCATTCTAACAGCATTAGCACACTAAAAGAGATGCTGTGGTTGAAGGTAGAAGAAAGATTTGTTTTTAAGTCTGCATCAGGGTACAGGCATGTTAGTTGAGTCCTCTGGGAAATAGACACTGAGACAAAGTTGGGTGTACCAGCAGTTTATTGGACGTAACATCTGTGAATGTAAAAGGGAGAGGAATTGTATTGGTTGGGGGCTGCCCTAGAAAGAACATGGCATCAGCTCAAAAGGAGACTGTCAGTTAACTGAACTCCTTGCTGATGAAGGGCAGTTTTTTTCTTGAAGGGACATCTGGGAATTGTCAGGTATAGCACACTGTCTTAGATAGTGGACTTTGTCCAAAGACTCATGTCTTAATCCTGTAGTGAGAGGTGTGTCAGTAATGGTGAAGGGTCTGAGATGTTACACTATTTTCAAACTAACAAGGAAACCTGGCACAGTTTTATGAATATTGACAGAAGAAATGAGACTTCTGGGTCAGAGACAAAGGACTTTGTTACCCATGTCGTGGTAGCCATCATATTTGCATTAACTCACCTTGCTCCAACTCCCATAGGTGAATGTGACGAGGACTAGGTGATGCTCATGCAATTACAGGTGAGGAACCCCCAATTTAAGGAACCTGAATCTTTCATAGTGGGGAGAAAGCCTGAATTTTTGCCCAGAAGACAGTAAATATATCAATTCTTTGCTCCAGAGAGAGACACTATGTCTTTCAAGGCTATACAAACATCCTTAAAAAGATAATTTGAAATAAAGTCAGCCATTGCCTCTGCTAGCAAGACTCACAGAAATGTGTGAGACCCCACATTGGGTGTATCTCAATAATGTGCTCCAAATAGAAGCCAAAGGAAATATTACCATAAATAACTCTGGAAAACAAGAGGCACAAAGCAGAGAGATAACTCTTCCCTGCTTCTAAACTGATAATTATTGACATATAGTAGGGAAAGAGGCATTCTTCTTACTTCTTGCAACATAAAAGGGTTTTATCTCAATAATAATAATGGAGGAGGCAATGCCACATAAGCGTTTAAAGTGTTTGGGGAGCACCAAAACAGCATTATTGACACCGTCATCAGTACTCTCTCTGACTTTCCTGGTTGCAAGGCCCTGCTCTCTGGTGGCATTACAGAGCTTAACTGTAGTGAGTCGGGCCAGACCCCCAAAATGGTGAAAAGGTGGTCAGCAAAAACTCTGAAGATACCCTTTCAGGACTTCCAGAAATAGTTGGGTTGAGTGCTAGGACCGATTTTCGCCTGAGACTGACTTCTATCTCTTATGCAGGTGAGAATAACGGCAGAGAAATTTGAGATGTGACAATTAATATTATCCTATCAGTAACCAAATTCTGGGAAGACCTGTTTAAAGAAACTCAGGTCTCAGCAGCAATGCTTATTCAATAATTCTCACAAGTTATTCGATGTATGGATTACTATATTTAGTAATTCTGTCCAGCCTAATTATAGTTGGCATTGTGTCTTGTTTCATTTTTGTCCCTTAATCTTCCTTTCTCAAGAATATATAATTTAAGGAAAGACTGAGTGAGCAATTTCAGCTAAGTTAAAAAAATTAAAGCTTTAGAATTAATAAAGGAATATCCTATTCACATTTCAAAACTCAGTGCAACATTTACTTCCTCCTTAACTTGTCCATTCCAGATCACAGTGGTTTCTTCCTCCTTCAAGACCATAGGACTAAATATCTAGATCTAGGGATGACAAAAATGTTCCTTCACATACACTTAGCCAATCAATTGCAACTCAGTACCTGGCGTGCTAGTTGAGAATTGTGAGAGCACGTCCCATGTCTTGGGAAAGGCTGCCATGAGCAATGTGGTCCTTCAGGTTGGGATGTGGGGGTTCCAGATTGCATCTTAAAAAAAAAAAATAAATGACACTCAACATCTTCCCACAGAAGATGCTCTTTTTCCCCCACAGAAGAAAGAAAATCTCATGAAACAAGTGTTCCTTTTTCAAATAAGTTTGGAAAGCAATGAAAAGTATGAAACCCTCTTGGGGTTTCACAATGCGCGTCACCAAAACAAAGGTTATGGGAAATCTTACATTAAATAATGAAGTCTGCTTGATCTATAATATAATAGAGAATATTGATTTATAATCTAGAATCATCAAACATTTTGACTACAGAAACCCTTTTTTACATAGCATCCCAGCACACTAGTCGTCACATAACACCTTGTGATAAGCTTTATTCTTTGTGTAGAAATATCACTCTTGAATTACTTATTTTTTCATGTATTTTGCTTTATCTCTTTTTGCATCTGAATTATAAACTTATTGAGAACAGGAGCTTTGTCCTAAACTTCTTTTGTCTATCACATAATCTAAATCAATGCTATATAAGTAGATGGCATTTAGCATATATATTTTAAATGTTTTAACTAAGTTAACCATAGTAAGAATAGTAGTTATAGATTCACCAATGCATTCCTAGTGCATAGCACATTATAAGCACCGAATTAAAATGTGTTGAATATTAGAATGTTGTGTTAGAATAGCTGAAGATACCAAGGCAAATAAGGACCAGTCCCTGAAATTAAGGAGCCTACAGGCGTTTGAGGCGACCTTATAGTAAAATAATTAGGCTCACGTAGTAGCAGAACAGAATGAAGTAAGAATGTAAAGAACAGCCTGACAGTGAGAGTAGGCTTCCCTGGAACAGGCCATGTGAGATGAATTCCCACCTGGACCAAATGTGCAGTATGCTTGGATACTTATGAAAGGAATATAATGCATGCTGAAGTCTTTTATCCTGGGTTAGACCCCCTGAGTTCAAGTCTAATCATTGCCATTTGCTAGCTGTCTGTCTTCAAGTCAGTCTCTTACCCCATTCTCTAGAAAATAGAATAAAAGGAGTGCCTACCCTGTATGATTATTCTGAACATTAAATTAGATATTTAAAGAATTCGGCACAGTGCCTGTCACATATACCAGGTAAAAATCAATACATATAATCTATTATATTTGCTATGGTAAATTAGAAAAATTACAGAAAGGTCTAAAAACATTTTACTCTAAACCTTTGAATAGTAATATGGTTTAATTCTTTTTCCTTGATATTTCCAGATGTCTCTTCTTTCTCAGTTTTACACACTGATGTATGCTGTGTCTTGCATAGTGATTCATGTTTTAATGTATGACTTTACTCAAGAGCCAAAAGGTATCCTGCATTTTTTTTTTTGTATCACTTGCAGAGCCAGCATGGTGTTTCCCAGTAATTAAATTCTCAGAAAATACTTATTAAACAATTAAAATGAGACTATGGAATAAAAGGTAACTGGACATTTTAGGTACAGCAGGATACATTAGCTGGTTAGATATCTGAATTGTTGCTTTCTTTATTTTCTTATAATATCTGGATATTTCCTTAGAACTTCCATCAATTTAGATATATTAACTATTCTGTATCAATTTCTATATAAGCCCACTTATATAGTTGCCTCTGTTTCCCAATCTTTAAACATTTAGTTGCTTTTTAAAAAATAGTTTTTCTTTTTCTCTGTCAGTTTCATTATTTATTTCCTCCAGCAGTACCAATAATTTTTTTTCAAGTTTAACCCTTTCAGGTTTAGAATTATGTATTTTAAACAACTCCTCAATAGTCTAACTGTAAGTATCATAGCTGATTGTATCAATGACCTTTAAACATGCCATTTATATCTCATTATTTCTGTTGGCTATTTAGGCTTTACTCAGTGTAGACAAAGCATGGGTTGAGCACCAGCTTACATTTCTTCATTTCCCCTCATAACCCATAAGGTCTATTTTGGGGCTTTCCTCTTTGACGGACCGTCAGAACACTATTATTCTCCCTGAACATGAAAAACAGTAAAGAAGAAGAAATAATCCGATAAACATTAAAATGTCCTGATGACTCACTTGATGAATCCTTACAATGTTCGAGACACTTGCTATGTCTTAAATCCTCATAACAATCACATGAAGCAAGAGCTAATAATATTTTACTGAGAGAATGGAAGCCTGGGGAAATTAAAAACATACCCAAAGTTAAATTGCTAGTAACTAGTCTAACTGGTATTTGAGCCTAAAGGTAAGTCTGATCAGAGTCTGTAGTTTTAACCACTACCCACTATGCAAATTTTACCCATAACTTTTGACCCAACAGTACTATTTTCCCAGTTAAAATCTGAATGATTAGTCAGAAGTAAACCATTTGGGTCTGCTCATCCTGCCAGAACATTGGAATAGCTCCTTATTTTTCTTCACACATACTCCAACTCTCAGGATATTTTTTAATCCTAAAAAGTAGTAAAGTGTTTCATTATAACTAAAAAGAAGGGTCATAATTTAGACTATAGACTTGAGATGAGTTCTCTTGTTTTCACATTCAGTTAACACCTACTGAAAAAAAAAAAATCCCACTCATGCTGAGTCAGCTAATAAGGTGTACAGGCAGTTTGGAAATTTAGGAATAGGAGAATTAAGATGACTACCAAAGTAGGCCAGATATTAGTTTACATGACTGCTGTGATTACCTGTTGATCTCCTAGTGGGACCATAGCTTTTTTATCATTAACGCATCTGAGATTTATTAGTCATCAATAAAGCAATTAGAACATTATGAAGCAATGGAAGGACTAACAGTTTTACTTATCTTATAAAGCATTTCAAAACATGTATTTGTCATTTGCAGAAGTGTATATTTTTGTTCATTGTTAGTTTTTCCATCCAAGCTCTAACCCTAGACTTGACTCTAAATTGGAAGTGTTCTGTGACTGATCTCTTTCCCTTGAAAACTCATCAAATGATGATTGGAAAAGAACAGACAGAGGGCTGTCATTTCTGGACCTTCCGCCATATCACAAAATTATTCTGAATAAATCTGCATTAAGAAACTTTTCTTGTATCCCTGGAATTTCAGGAAGAAAGAAAAATATCCAAGAGCCACAAACATACAGTACATGAAGAAAAAAATACAGAATATAATCTGGAAGGCAAAACTAGAAAAATGAGAAGCAAGCACATGTGAAAAGGCAGACTACTCTGGTTGTAATGCCAATGCCAGGTCTGAGACAAGGAGATCAGGCCTTAAGCATATAACAAGCTTGAGAAACAGAACCCAAGACTCCCAGATTAATTTGACGATCTTGAAATAGGCTACAGTGCTCTCAAGTCAGTAGTAGTAGCAGGGTCTCAGAAGAAACAAATTTCTTTTCTGGATGACATCATTTTCATTTTAGCCCTCTTTCCCCTCAAAATATGGAGAACAAAGACCTTCAAGAAAGGTGATAAGTGGTAGAACCCTCACACTTTGGGTTAGAACTCTGAACAGCTATATTCTAGAAGTAATGGTGAACCAGAAGTGAAACAAATCCCTGCAAGGACTGAAACCTAGCTTGAAACAATCTCAACTACTAAAATTAAAGTGTTCCTAGATTTTGAGAACTTTTAGCCACTTGCAAAAGCAATATAAATTCTCTCCTAGGGGAAAATAATGCAGACCTAAATTTAATTCTAAAATTGTTCATTATACTATGTCTGTCACTCAATAAAAAGGGCGTATAAGTAAATGAGACAACATGATCAAAATACAAAACAGACAATGAAAGAAGCCCATAGAGAATCTGGAACATGGAGATACTAGACACAAGTTTTAAATCAACTATGTTGACTGTACTCAAGATAATTTCAGTGGCGAACTAAATGGACATTCTAGAACTAAGCAAATAACAACCTGAAATTGAGAATTCAATGGTGAATATGTCAACAAAATAGAAGATATGGTTAATGAACCTAAAGATAGTTCAAAGAAGATATTTTTAGATGGAAAATTGATAATATAGTATGAAAGACAAAGGTGATAAAGTGAGAAAAATCTAATACATGGATAGAGAGAGAAGAAATAAGATAAGGCTGAGTTGCAACTGAAATGACAATGGTTTCATAATTTTTCAAAAATGATTGAAGACATCAGGGAATATATTCCAAGTGCCTTATGGAACCTAAACAGGGTAAATAAAAGCAAAATTACACATAGGCACATCCGGATAAAACTGCAGGACAACCACAATACAGAAATGTTTAAAAGAAATAAGAGAAAAAAAAAATTTGTAATGCCAAAGGACTAGAAATAGGTTTTACTATTTATTTCTAATTAGAAGTATTGGAAGCTAGAAGACAATAGGTTAAGTGTTGAAAGAAGATAACTGCCAACCTAGAATTCCATTTCCAATGAAAATATTCTTCATGAATGACAATGAAATAAAATGATTTTTTTACACAACTAGAAACTGAGAGAATTCATCACCAGCCCATTTACACCAAAAAAAAAAAAAAAAAAAAGAGTGGGTTCTTCAGAAAAAAAGAATAAATGATCCCAGAAAGAAGGTCAGAAATGCAAGAAAATTAAAGAGCCACCAAAAGGCTAAGTATGTGGATATATTTAAAGGAATTTTTTTTAGATATTTCTTTTTTTCTATTTTTTTATTAATGTTTAATTTTTTAAAAAAATATGACAAGAAACGCAGTCTTAACATGTCTTTCCACTCTACATACATAATCAGTAATTCACTATATCATCACATAGTTGCATATCCATCATCATGATCATCTCTTAGAACATTTGCATCAATTCAGAAAAAGAAATTATAAAACAACAGAAAAAGAAATAAAACAAAAATAAACAAAAATTATACATGTCATACCCCTTATCCCTCCCTTTCATTGATCATTAGCATTTCAAACTAAATTTATTTTAACATTTTTCCCCCTATTATTTATTTTTATTCCATATGTTCTCCTCATCTGTTGACAAGGTAGATAAAAGGAACATCAGATACAAGATTTTCACAATCACACAGTCACATTGTGAACGCTATATCATTATACAATCATCCTCAAGAAACCTGGTTACTGGAACACAGCTCTACATTTTCAGGCAGCTCCCTCCAGCCTCTCCATTACATTTTGAATAACAAGGTGATATCTACTTAATGCATAAGAATAACCTCTAGGATAACCTCTCGACTCTGTTTGGAATCTCTCAGCCATTGACACTTTGTCTCATTTCACTCTTCTCCCTTTTGGCTGAGAAGGTTTTCTCAATCCCTTGATGCTGAGTCTCAGCTCATTCTAGGATTTCTGTCCCACATTGCCAGGAAGGTCCACTCCCCTAGGAGTCATGTCCCACATAGTCAGGGGGAGGGCGGTGAGTTTGTTTGTTGTGTTGGCTGGAGAGAGAGTCCACATCTGAGTAACAAAAGAGGTTCTCTTGGGGGTGACTCTTGGGCCTAATTTTAAGGAGGCTTGACCTATCCTTTGTGGGGATAAGTTTCATATGAACAAACACCAAGACTGGGGGCTTAGCCTATAGCTTTGGTTGTCCACACTGCTTGTGAGAATATCAAGAATTCAACTTGGGGAGGTTGAATTTTCCCCCATTCTCTCCATTCCCTGAAGGGGACTTTGCAAATACTTTTTTATTCACTGTTCAAATCACTCTGGGATTTATCAGGGCATCACTCTGGACAAACCAACAAAATCTCATGTTCTACTCAAGGTTCCATGTACTTATGGTATTCAATTAAGCTATCTACATAAGTTATATTAGGAAATGCACTAGCCAAAATATAAATTTTGTACCAAATAAACATTTTTTGCTTAAAGGAATATTGATGTTAAATTCATAGTATCTATGAAACTTTTAAAATATAGAGTTAAAACGTGACAAGAATGTCATAAATTTGAGCAATGGTAAATAGAAGTCATTAGATTTAAAGTTCTTACATGGTCTTGGATAAAGTAAGAGTACTAATTTATTTTAGACTTTGAAAAATCAAGAATTCATATTTTAATATCTCAGAGTAACAACAAAAACTAAAACAGTGTATAACTAATAGAGTCAATTATTCAAAGAAGGTAAAAAAGGAGAGAAAAAGTAACACTGAATAGTGATATTTTGGCTTAATTATCTGTGATTAGAAAAAGTTTATTAAAATTCAATAGGTGCTAGTACAGAAAGCATGTCTTAACACATAATGATTAAAATAAAGCAGTATGTTATCTGACAGTAACAACAAAATAACTAGAAAAGCCCCAAAATGTTATCCATGGCTCAAAGTAGACAGTGGAAATTACAAAATAACTTAAATTTCAATACAAATATTACCTGTCAAAACTCATGATGTGCATTTGAAGCTATGCTTAGAAAGAAATTTTTAGTTTTAAATGCAGATATCACAAAAAAAGAAAGATTCAAGTAAGTATCTATCTCAAGAAGTTAGAAAAAAACCAAAATGAATCCTATAAAGTAGAGGAAGGGTCAAAATTATAAACAAATCAATGCTAGACTTGATTTCTACTAGACTTAAATAGGAAATCTAACATATAAAATCTCATGCAAGAAGAAATATAAATTGGAATATTTTTGAAAAAGATATTCACCAGTGAAAACTACAAAATATTTAAGATAAGCGTGCTCAGTTTACCAACTTTTCCTGAGAATAAAAAGGAGGAAACATTCCCAGCTCATTTTATGAGGACAGTGTGACATTCATAATAACATTTTGAAAAGGATATTTAAAAACATAAATTAAAGGCCAAAGTCATGATCACAGTTACAAAACATTAGGAAATCGAATCTAGTGATATATTAAAAAGCATAAAACATTATGAACTAGTTTGATTTATTGCCAAAATGGAGGGTAGTTTTGGTATTAAAAAATCAATAAATGTAATCCACATTAATAGCATAAAAGAGAAAAGAATGTGAGCATCCCAATAGATTCAGAAAAGTGATTTGATGATATTTAATATTACTGATGGTAAAAATTCTTATCTAACTAGGAATAGAAGGAAACCTCCTTAATCTGAAAAAGGGTATTCTAAAACAAACTAACAAACATACCAAACAAAATTATAGCAACATCCTATTGTATGGTAAAATGTTATAACTTTTCTCTCTGAAATAGGGAACAATGTAAGGTTATAGCTGTATCAATTTGAGTGACCATTCTACTATAGGTCCCATCTAGTACAGTAAATCAAGAAAAGAAAATTTCCTTTCCTTATAATTGGAAAGGAAAGAAAACATTGTTTTTACTCACAATCAGTTTAATGGTGTACTTAGACAATCCCTCCCCAAATCACTGATATGTTACTAGAATTAATTAATGATTTTAGCAAGTTAGCTGCATACAAGGTCAATATGAAAACATCAATTTCTTTTTATTTATCAGCAATGAGGAGTTAGAAAATGAAATCAAATGCCAATTACAGTAGTATTTTAAAAATCAGTGAATAGTTACATGAGCACTTGAGGAATAGCTCTGACAAAAGGTGGGCAAGACCACTATTCAAAAAACAGTTTAAAAATAGAGAATTTTTTTAAAGGCCTAAATAAATGAAGGAATCATCTATATGTATGACTTAACAGTCAATAGCCCACAGATGTCAGATCTCCCCAGTATGACCCCCATATTTGGTGCAAGACCAGTGAAAATTCGGTCAGGTTTTTATGTGGAAATTGACAAGTTGATTGCAAAATTTATGTGACAATGCAAAGATCCAAAAGCCTAGATAATCGAGACTTTCTTAATGAAGAAGACCAAGACAAGAAGACTTTCTCTACCTGAAATTAAACTTATTGAGTTACAATAATTACAATAATGTCGTACAGGCACAACAATGGATAAATAAACCAATGTAAGAGAAGAGTATAAAGAAACAGATCCACACATTTTTGTCAACTTGGTTTATGGTATAGAAGGAACTATAGAGGAGTGGGAAAAGAAATATCTGCTTAATAAATAGTGGTGATTAACTAGATATCTAAACAGACTAAAAATTTACTTGACTCCCATCTGACACTTTATGCAAATATCAATTCCACATGGATGCTAGATCATCTAAAAAATAATATAGAATATCCTCATGCCTTTAATAATGGGGCAGATTTCTTAAATAGCACAAACAAAAACTCATCATAAAGAAAAAAATTGACACACTAGATAATTTAAAATATCTTCATGACTTTGGAATAGGAGATTTCTTAAATGGCACAAACAAAAACAGAAGTCACAAAAGCAAAGATTTATATACTAGTGTACCTTCAAAGTAAGCATACCTGTTCATCAAAAAATGTGTTAAAAGAGTGAAAGTTAAGCCATAGAGTGGGAGAACATATTTACAATATTTATAGTCAACAAAGGACTTGCATTGAGAATATATAATGAAATTTGACAAATGAATAAGGTATGAGGTAGAATGACAGTTCAATAAGCAATTAACAAGAAAAAGACACATAACACAACAGAAAAATTAGCAACAAACTTGAGTGGGCACATCATAAAAGAGGATATATGAAAAAAATGCTCATCATCATTAGTAGAAATGCATGTAAATTAACACTAAACTAGAATGACTAAAATTGGAAGTTGAGGAGGTTGTGGAGCAATGAGAACTCCTGTTTACTGCTACTGGGAATATCAATTTGTATAATATTCTAATAAATAGCTTTTACAATATCTCTTAAAATTTAACACACCTTTCAAGTCTTATTTCTTACCATCAAATTCCACGTTGACCAGTTTGTGCTATCCCATTTCACGTTCTCTCACTGCTCTTGCAATACTCCTTTTTGTCTTAACTTGTTTGAGCCACTGTCATAAATACCACATAATAGGTTGGTTTACACGACAAGAATTTATTGGTTTTGAGGCTAGAAGTCCAAAGTCAAGACTTGCCTTCTCCCTGATGTCTTAGTGTCCTGTGGCTAGCTCTTGGGCAATCCTGGGGCTTCCTTGATTTGTAACTCTCCTTCTCATCCCATGGTGATGTCCTCTCCTCTCTGGCTTCTGTGACTTTCCCTTTCTCTTTTTAAGGTCTCCAGTAATCCAGAATAAAGGCTCTCCTGGTTCATTTTGCTATACCTTAACTAAAAAGAATATCTGAAGGCCCTATTTACAATGGGTTCACACCCACAGGGATGCAAATTAAGTTTAAGAACATGTGTTTGTTGGGCTACATAATTCCCAGAACAGCCTCCTCTGCCTTGCCTGAATGATTAATTCTCTATTTCTTATTCAAGATTTAGAGCAACTGTCACTGTCTAAATCCTCCCCAGACTTTTCTAGGCTGAGTAGATGCCTCTTCATGGCTCCTACACCATACTGTGTGAATAACAGTTATTTGTCTAACTCCTCCACTTGACTGTGAACTTCTTAAGGTGAACTTTTTTATATATATAGTTCTTACTAACATGGGTAATAGTAGAGGAAAGAAACAGTGTAGAGATTCAATGCATTTTGATTTACAAATAAACACACGTAAGAGCCTTACTTCCAACAGTGATTTATAAATTAAAAATTTTCTGGAAGGACATACACCCAACATCCCTGTATGTTAGGTTATTGATGGGGTTTTGTTTATTTGTATGTTTTTATCTTTTTTGTTTGTTTGTTTCTTATATTAGCAAATTTTAAATATAATATACAAAATTATCCCAACAGTAAGTAAGCATAGAATTAAATAATATTTATAGAGAAGGAAAATGTGAAGTTTTTTTTTTTGACAGGTTAACATTTAAACAAAAGAATATTCAACATAGAAAACATCATCTGATTTTTCTGTGAGCACATGTTGCTTTTTTACTAAGAATATGCATTTTAAGTTTTAACATGATTTAGAAAGATTTTATTAAACAATCTAAAAAGAAAATATGTGTCCAGTAAATCCATTTCAATTTTTACAGTAACTTTGAACAGCACAGCTATGGGATACACAGCCCTAATCAAACACAAGTTTATTTGCCTAACTCACTATTCTAGAAGGGTAACCACATTCTTTTTTTTTTTTTTTGTTACTTTGTGTAATCAGTAACTGTAGGAGACTTTATTGTTAAGTTTGACATTGATTTTCATATACTCCTTACATTTTAAAAGTCAACATCCCTTGCTCTGGACTTATAATATTTCTAAGTAAAAAAATATACATACTTAGAGGGTAAAATTGATTTATAAAATTATCCATCTGTTCTGGTATCTCAGGAAAAAGCACCAACTAAACCAAATGCTATAGAAATGTTATAGAAAGTCATTCTCAAATTCCTCATACAAATAATTTTTTTTTTTTAAACATGGGCAGGCACCAGGAATCAAACCCAGGTCTCCAGCATGGCAGGCGAGAACTCTGCCACTGCACCACCATTGCCCACCCCAAATAAACTGTTGATTCTTTTTTTTCTTGGAGGGAAAATAACATTATTTAAACTGAGGCATCATTTTACATTTTTGAATTTTACTTGATTAATTTCTGTTTAATATTAATTTGTCAAAACACAATTCCTCAGAAAGCTAAGTATAGAACTACCATATGACCCAGCAATCCCACGCCTAGGTATGTGTCCCAAAGAATTGAAAGCAGGGACTCTAGCAGATATTTGCACACCAATGTTCATAGCAGCATTATTCACAAATGCCAACAGATGGAAGCAACCCAAATGTCCATCAACCACTGAATGAGTAAATAGAATGTGGTATGGATATGTACAATGGAATATTATTCAGCCATAACAAAGACTGAAGTCCTGATACATGCCACAACATGGATGAGCCTTGAAGATACTGTCTCAAGTGAAATAAGCCAGACACAAAAGAACAAATATTGTATGATCTTACTGACTTGAAACAATTGAATAAGCAAACTCATGGAGTCAAAATCTAGAATGTAGGTTAATATGGGATAGGGTGGGGACAGAGAATGGGAGTTTAATGTTTAAATGTACAGGTTCCTATTTGGGATGATGGAAATGTTTTGGTAATGGGTGGTTGTGATGGAAGCACAACATTGTGAATGCAGTTAGCATCACTGCAATGTATATCTTAAAAAGATTAAAAGGGGAACTGTCTGTCTGTATATATGGTAACAGAATAAAGAGCATTTTAAAAATCCATGAAGCTACAGTACACGAACAGTGAACCCTAAGTTAAACCATGGAATTTAATTAATAGTATAATTGTAAAAACGAGCTATTTTCAATTGTAACAAATGTTCCATACCAATGCAGGGTGTCAGTGGTGGGGTGGTATATGAGAATCCCGTATTTTTATGCATGATTGTTCTGTAAATCCACAACTTCTCTAATAAAGAAAAATAAAAATTAAGAAAATATATATATGTATTAATTCATCTAAACAACTTTCATTTTTTCTTTTCTGTAAGTATTATTTAATTCTAAGTTCACCAATTAGGGAATATAATACTGTATTTTGATCATTTGAATCAACATTTTGCATATTATGATTTAAGTTTGATGATAAATTTAGATTTTGTGTATGTTCTAAGGGTCAGTGTGTTAGGAAGGCTGAGCTAGGTGTCTTGATTTTGTAATTAAAAAAAAAATTTTTGTTTGGCAAGGTTTAGTGAAATTAACAGTAAAGACCCCTTATTTCATCTGATGATATCAAAACATCCAACATTAGGGCACATTATTAGGACATACTGACTCTGTGACAAAAAGTACTACATTTTAGAAATATTTAAATTTTCCCATTCTTTTTCATCTTTCTTAGATTTGTTGGTGCCTTTGAAATTTTCAAAGAAAGCTTTGTTTGCACTTGATAGAGAAGCAACTTAGAAATTACTTTACAAACATTATAATTTAGTTTCTGTAGTAACACAAAGTGTAAGGAGGTTATTCTTAGCGCAGCCAAAGTAAAAAAAAAAAAAAAATTTAAAGTGTTTTGAATATTTTGATCAGTTACTATGCACTAATCCTGTACCAGGCATGCTACATTCAATAACTTATTAAACCTTACAGAACTCCTACAGATGTACACAGAACAAAACTAAATGCATAAGAGTTTAATAGCCTGATGATTTAAGCTAGTAAATTAGAGGTCTGGGTCTGGAATCCAGATATCTCCAACTACATTTTTTACTCTGATTGCTCCACAATTAGAAGCATGTGAAGAAGAAAGTGGAGGAGGTTTTTATTATCCAAATTATACTTTGTCTCTTTCATCAACTTATAATTCTTTATAATACCAACTGTCGTTCATAAAAACGTTAGATTCAGAAGCAGGATTAACAAATACTGACAAATTTTCTTCACGAAGATTCGTGCATTTTAACGGCACCGTGCAGATGGCCAGATGGCTTGCAGATAGTGGACAGGTTTAGGTGACTCAAAGTCCTAACATTATAGGATAGAACTATATTTCCCGAAGTATGCCACATAGACCACTGCTGGTCCAAAAAGGTAATATTAAGTTAACAATTGGACATTTGAATAGCTCTGTATTTTTCTTTCACAAAAATCTGTTTTGTTTCTATACTGTATTAACAATCTGGAAAGAAACATAATAAAACAATTTGTTTTACAGAACATCAGAAAGAACAAAATCCTTAGGAAGAAATTTAACCAAGGAGGAATGAGATATGTAAACTGAAAATTACAAAATACTGTTGAAATGCAGTAAAGGAGGGGGCCCTGGGGAGGACATTTTCAGAAGCTAACATTAATGCATATGTGTTTAACCCCATTTACTGCTTCAAGAGAAACTGGTAAACTTTGCAATTAAGCCAATCGAAAATGAGATAAGCAAAACAGTAAAATTTAAAACTTTCTGATAACTTCATTTAAAATTCAAAAGAAATATTGTTTTTAAAAATACTGCATTTGCTTTAAATAAAATGTTAAACTTGAATAAATTACATGTAGTTTTCAATTTGTCAATAGTTTTCAATTACTTTAATGTTGTAGGAAAATTGCCAGTTAAAATTTGATAAAAGCAGGTAAACCGGGGCACCCATGTCTCGTTTTTCCTTGGTTTCAGTATTTTAAATATTTATCGAGAAACAACCTAACTCAAAAACTTTTACTTTTGTGGGCCATTCCTTGCAGTAAGGCTAAAAAAGATTATTGCATAGTAATTGACTTTTCACAGACCCTATAAACCATAATCTGGTTACTCAGGCATATTCACGATCAGGTAAATACATTCAATAATTAAATGTTATACTTTGGATGTTAGGATAGTATGGATGTACAGATGGCTGATATAGATTTTTTTTTTTTTTAACATGGGCAGGCACTGGGAATCGACCAGGGTCCTCTAGCATGGCAGGCAAGCATTCTTGCCTGCTGAGCCACCGTGGCCCACCCTGATATAGATTTTTGTATATCAAATTTACTTATCATCATCATGTATTTCCTAGTAACATCAATTCATTACTTCTGGAATTCAGCTATAGTTTAGTATATAATGGTATATTTTCTTGTGAATTATAACTTGGGTCACATTTTGTGTTTTTGTTGTTGCTTTTTTAACTAGACCTATCCGTGATCAAGAGGTTTATAAGACTTTTAGGCAGAATAGAAGAGATTTATAGCAGAAACATGAGCACTAGTGGTGATAGTGATAAAACCAAATTAATGACTGAATGACCTATTAGTGTTATCAAAATACTAACTTCAACAGAAATAAAAGCATTGCATGTGAAGAAAATTGTTTGAAATGTGAAATTTCACTGCCAGACAAGAATGAACCTATTTCATATGTGTTGTATTTAGAAATGTTGCTGTCATTTTGACATGTACAAAGACCCTATGAGAAATGTATCAAAATTTCTGAAGCAGAGTAGAAGTTAATGTGGTATGTGATAAGGATTAGAACACAAAAGCTGTAGAAACCTTTGGTGTTGTAAAATAAGTGGTGAAACATGTAATCCTACTGGCAAATAAACCTAAAAGCAATGATTGAGGACAAAGCAAGCAAAATGATTGCTAAGGTTCCTCTCTCAAATAACATCTTAGCATTGCAGATGTGAACAAAAAAGAAAGCAGCAATTATTATTCAGAGAATGACAGTCAATACTTATTTCTGCAGAATGATGAATCCACCAATATTGTACAGTCAGAAAATATTTGTCTGACATAATCTGAATAAAGTAGGCTATAGAGACCTTTTTTCAGCCAAATTATACAACTAAAGAATTATGTGTTTTTTAAAATTTCTTCATAAACTCTGGTAATCAGTAACAATGACAAGAAGTGATTTGGACTAAATACAGAAGGTGTCAAAAGCATGACTGTTGCAACAAAAAGACTTGATTAAAACAGTCAAGCTATCGCATATACAGCAGTTACATCTACAGAGAAACCCTGCTCACTAGAAATATGCATAGAGATTTAAGAAAAGTATTTAGTGAAGTTGTCAGTCATATTATATGCAGGCCACTGAATTCACAAAATTTTTATAGGTTTTATGAAAAAAATAGCACACATTTAGAATCATAAATTACTGTCATTTCTTGAATTCCCCAGTGCCTTTTATTCAAGTTGAAAAAAATCTACAGAATATTGCATATCCATGCCTGATATGCTTGCTTCGTGTATTTAATCTTTCTTCCAGAATGATTTGAAGTTCACAACAATGTGAATGACCAAAACAATTTTGTAAAAGAAGAAAGTTGGTGTACTTATATTACCTGATTTCAAAACTTACCGTAAAGCTGCAGCAATCAAGACATTGTGGCATTGGCATAAGTAAACACATAGAGAACCGTAGAACAAACCTGAAAATCTAGACAAAACTCTTAACTTTGTGGTCAGTTAGTTTTGACAAAGGCCAAGACAACTGAAAGGGGCAAAGAATATCTCCTGAGCAAATGGTGCTGGAACAGTTAGATATCTATGTGCACAGATATTAACCCTTAACTCATACTGTTAATTAGCCCAATTATCTAGCTCACACACAACTAATTTAAAATGGATCACAATCCTATGGGGAAGAGCTAAAACAATCACTCTTCTAGAAGAAAACACGGGAAGAATTTTTCATGATATTGATTAGGCAAAAAGTTCTCAGGAATGATACCAAAATCACAAGTTACAAAAGAAAAAAAAAACTGGTAAACTGAAATTCATTACAATTAAAAACTTTTGCAATTCCAAATACACCATTAAGAAAATGAAAAGACAATCTTTAAACCAAGAGAACATATATACAAATCATTGATCAGATAAAGGACTGGTACCTAGAATATAAAGAACTCTTATAATTCAACTATAAAAGACCCAACCAAATTAAAAAATGGGCAAAAGACTTGAATAGACATTTCACTAAAGAAAGTATAAAAGCTCATGAAAAAGTGCTCAAAAATATTAGTCATTAGTGATGTACGAATTAAAACCCCAATAAGGTATTACTACACACCTACTAGAATAGCTATAATTAAAAAGACAGACAAGTGTTGTTGAAGAAGGAAGCCTGACTCATACACTCAGTCCTTCAATTCCCCATCTCTGATAGTCCTCATTTTGTGTAAAATTTCACACAGTAGATTTGGAAGGCAACTTGCCAGGTTCTTGAAAAGTTAAATAAAACTTACCACATGACCCGGCAGTTCCATTTTAGGAATTTACTGAAATAGAGAGAAAGGAGAGAGAAGAGAGGGAAGAAGAATGACAAGGAAAAGAAGATGAAAAAGAGAGGGAGGGAGGAAGGAAAGAAGGTAGGGGAAGAATGAAAAGAAAAGAAAGGAGGGAAAGAGAGAAGGGAGGATAGAAGAAAGGAGGAAGAAAGTGAAAGAAAAAAAGGAATGGAGGGAGGGAGAGAAAGAATGAAGAAAGGAAGAAATACTATGTCCACACAAAAGCTTGTACATGAATATTCATAGCTGCATAATTTATAATACCCAGAAACTGGAAATAGTCCACATGTCCATCAACTAGTGAATGGATAACAAAATATTGTATCCATACAATTGAATATTATTCAACAAAAAAATGGCAGGGACAAAATGATGCTATGCTACTAAACAGATGACCTCAAAAACATTAAGCTAGGTGAAAGAAGCTGGATATATAAGAATACATATTGTATGAATCCATTTATGTGAAATATCCAAAACTGATAAATTTAAAAACAGAAAGGAGATCAGAGGTTGTGTGGGACCAGAGGTGGAAGCAAGGATTATCTACAAATGGGCTCAATGGAGTTTTGGAGAGTGATGGAAATGTTCTAAAACTGGATAATGGTGATGGTTGTGCAACTCTATAAATTTACTAAAAATAAATGGACTAGGAGAAAACAGAGGTCAGTTGCCCCAGTGCAGTGCCACAGTCCTTGGTCAGTTTCCAGCCCAAACTTATCAAACTGAATAAATGACCAAGTATCCATGGAAAAAGTCCTCCAAAACACAAGAGAAATAATAATTGCAGCTTTTCTCTAAAGGACTCTCTATTTATTTAGGTAACTATTGGTGGCTGAAGGAGAATACCCAGATCTCATAATGGCTGTTGAATACAGGGTCTGAATTGGCACTGAAACCTGAAGAACTGAAGAACTGAAATGCTCTCATAGTTCCCCTTTCAGAGGGGCAGACGGGGGTCAGGTAATAAATGGAGTCACTGGGCCCACAGACCTATTCAGTGGTTACTTCTCCAGGTCCCAAATGTATGACTGAGTGTTAGAGGGGAAATGCTTTCTGCAGAGAACACATTAGGAGTCCCACTCTACTTAAAGCTGTCCCTGTCCATCCTGTCCATGTTCACTTTGTGCTCCTAGAGCCAGTAGATAAGCAGGCACAGAACGTCTTTTCCATACTGCCAGGGAAAGTTGACTCTGATCATCAAAAGGAGATGGAGCTGCTGCTACATAACAGCAATAGGGAAGAAAATATTTGGTCCTTTGGTGATTCATTGGTCATTTCTTATAAGTCCCCTTCCCAGTTTTAGCTGTAAATGATCGAGTATGGCAACCACAACCTAAAAGGAGTAGGTTTCCCAGGGACCCACACTCCTCAGTGATAAGGGCCTGGGTTGCCCCACTGGAACAGCTGCCTCATTCAGCTGAAGTGGTAGCCCAAACAAGGGAATGATCTAGAGTGAATGGTGGAGAAGGGAGATGATACCAGTCTCAGGACCACCTGTAACAGCAAGGGCTGTAGTTAGTCCTTTATGTTTCCCCAGAAAATATGGCCAACCAGAATTCTGGAGAAGCTGTGTTCCAATAGGATAAACTTCATTTGAGAAGGAAGCAGATTAATGGACTGTACTGGAGACTGTTGCTGCCTGGCCCAGATCCTCCTCGTGGTGCCGGTGCACCCATCTCCCAGCTGCTGTAAGTATTGGCTGCTGACATCTAATATTCACCTCTTTGTCTGGAGAATTTCCCCTGGCCAAACAGGACCTGCTCATCTAGGAGGTTATATACCCCTCTCTTTCAGAGGAGCCAGTGGTTAATAACAAACTGTCAAGGGGGAGCAGAGGGTCCAGTTGCACCAATCCTGGGATGCAGTTAGTGCTCCAAGTTCCCCATGGAACTGGGCTAAGTCTAGTCTCCAGAAGAGGTCATAAACTTGCTTAGTTTTCTTGCCCTGCCTTTTCCTGCTCCTCTTACCCCCTTTTTCCTGAAAGGATTCCCTCAATAAATTTGATTCTGCTTGAGGAACCCAACTATGATGGTTTGAAGCTGTATGTATCCCAGAAAAGATCATGTGGTTAAAACTGGTCCATTCCTGTGGGTACAGACCTGTTGTAGATGGGGCTTTTTGATTAGATTATTTCAGTGGAGACATACTCCAGGTTGTTCTTAATCCTCTTACTGGAGTCCTTTATAAGAGATGAAATTCAGAGAAGACACAGAAAATGCTCCAGAGAAGCTGAGAGAGGAAAGACATAGTAGATGGAAAAAAAGCCAGAGAGGCTGAGAGAGATGCAGCCAGAAGCTGAATGCATGAAACCAGGGTGGAAGGACCAGCAGACACAGGTCGTGTGCCTTGCCATGTGACAGAGGAGCCCGGATCACCAGCAGCCTTTCTTTGGGGACAAAGCATCACCTGTTGATGCCCTGATGTGGTCATTTTCATGGCCTCAGAACTGTAAACTTGTAGGTTAGTAAATCCTCTTTGTTAAAAGCCAGTCCATTTCTGGTATATTGCATTTCATCAGCTTTAGCAAACTGAAACACCAACCTATTCATTGTAGTGTGTGCATACCTGTATGTGTGTGTGTGTGTGTACATGAACACATGCATGGATGCACTTGATTTAAATGGGAATTTTTGACTTTTTATGATAAAATAATATTTAAAAACAGATAACATGGTCAGGATCCAAATGTTTATATTATCATTTCTGAGAAGATTTGAATGTATGGTGCATGACCTGGTCTCCCTAATCTGTATTTTATTTCCTTTCCAATATTGTCATTAAAGAGATGCAGGAATGAAGGGTGGATGTATTAGGAGAGATGTTAAAGGAAAGTCATCTTTACCAGTCGTCAACTGGTAAAAAATCAGTTTAGCCAAAGTCATCTAGGATTCTGAAGCAGTAGTTTAGTTTTTCCAAGTAATAGTCATTTTTTTTTGTGGTATGAAATTTTTTCCCTAATTAATCTCAAGTTTAGAAATTATTTGACAATTGTCAAAAACAGAAAAGCAAACTTACTTTTAGTCAGTAAAGATGAAGACAAGGAGCTTGATGTAAGACATGGTTATGGACAGCTTATCTGACACGTTAAATTCTTCTTTACATTTCTGAGATCATTTTAAAATAGTTTTGCATCTTTACAACAAACAAAATTCATAGTTTCCAAATGAAGGTTTTTTGTTAAGAGATGCAAATAGACTATTTCGATACCATAATTAACTATTAAATGGATTTGTTATTCTTCTCAATGATTTCTCAAATATCAGTCCTATTTAATGTGGGCTAAATGGATCTATCAAGTAATAATTGGTGGTCTTAAATTTTGGCAAAATTAATCTGAGTAAACATCTAAATAAAAAGTTAAAAATCTTTTTTAGAAAGATAAAACACTTAGGGCGGGCCACGGTGGCTCAGCAGGCAAAGTTCTCGCCTGCCATGCCGGAGACCCAGGTTTGATTCCCGGTGCCTGCCCGTGCAAAAATAATTAAATGAATAAATAATTTTTTTAAAAATCTATATTTGAGATTTGAATATTAAGTTCTATCAAACTCTAAAATGCTTGTGATACAAAATACAATATTTTATACACGCTAAACTCTGAACAAAAGATTTGTTTTACATCTTCTAGAGCAGTGGTTCTTAGATGTATTTCAGACCTCAGATAACTCTGTTCAAGTGAAAGGAATTAAATTTCCAATACTGCCCCCTAGCAACACGGTATATGTCTTCCTTTTTCTGCACTGTCTTTACCTCACTCAACTCAATTCCCCATCACAGACTTCTGGGAGAGGTAAGTGTTCAGAGAAATTTCTAATTTATATTAAATGATGTAAGTAAATCAACTCATTCTAGAAACCATAGATCTATTACTATTACATTATAAATATACTTTGATAACTGCCCTTATGTCCTAAAACATTGGACTCCAAGGAGTGGCCCAGGTACACCTGTGTGACATTGAACTAATGTAGGCGGGAAGTGTGGTTTCATGATGTGTTAGACATTTAAAGGATATCTGCAAACATATCAATCTCATAAGAAAAGATGAATTTTTGGTTTCTATCTCAGAGGGATCCCTGATAGAATTATTGATGGATGTCGAGTATATAAAATCAAGAACTTCTGTGCTTTCTGCAATATTGAATCAAGAAAGAATATTTTATTATAACAATGATAACAATAGTAATAATAAACTATACTTATTGGGAGCTCACCATGTGCTAGGCATTATACTGAATGTGGTATATGCAGAATTTCATTAAATGTAAACCACACACAGTGAAATGTTTTTTTGTGGGGGCTAAAATTAGTTATATAGAAGAATTGCTTAGGCTCAGGAAGTTAGATAGCTCACTCAAGCGACTAAGTGGTTTGAAACCAAGTGTGAATCCAAATCTTTTGCCATAGTTTCAGTCACTATTCATGGACTCTCATTCTTCCCTATCTTCAGTGTTGTGAAGAAAAGTAGGGAAAATGCCTCGGTATGTTTAGTTTTGACTGTGCTTGGTTTTCACTTGATTCCAGCCGACGAAAATGTCAAACATGCAGTGATCAAGCTTGTTATATTAGAAATTGTGACTCTGAGAGTTTATAGCTAAGGGGTTATCTTCATTAGAACTTTATGACCACAGTTAAACAGAAATTGAAACCTTTACGAATTGCCACAGTGGCTGAACCTTGTGTAAGAATCACGAGTCACAGTAGAAGAAATGTTGATGAAATGTTTGAAAGAGCAAATTGACTAAAAGACAAGTAAACTAGGTTATGAAGCTGGTACAACATTTTTGGAAAACTGCTTGGCAGTATCTAATGAAATTGAACATACGGTTATCCTGGGAGTCAGTAATTCCACTTGTATGTATATTTCTAAGAAAAATAAGTGTATATATTTATCAAAAGACTGGTGCAAGAAGAATAGCACTATTCATAATTTCTCCACACTAGAAACTATCCAAATACCCAACAACAGTAGAATGAATGAATAAATTGTGATGTATTTATACAATGGAATACTATGCACAAATTAGAATGCAGAGCCTACAACTTTGAACAATAGACAAAAAGAATGTGACCAACATAATGCAGAATGAAAAAAGCCAGACACAAAATAGTACAGACTGTGTGATAATGTTCACTTTCTTGATAAGAGTACTGGTTACATGAGCTTGTTAACTTTTGGAAAGTGCATCAAGCCGTACCATTATGAGTTGTGCACTTTTCTGTGTGTGTCTTACTTTAATGAAAAGTTCTCTTAAAAAAATTTTTTTTAAAAAGCTCCATTATTAGTAGAAGTCTACAAACCATTAAAAAGAGAATAGAAGTGGAAATGAGAAGAAAGAAATTTAATAAGATTAGAGTAGGATTGCCAGATATAAGAAAGCTACAGGTTGCAATACATGGGGAAGAAAATAATGTAAATAATTGTTACAGCTGTGAACATTACAAAGCAAGACGCTTGAATGAGAGTTAGGTATGCCTGGATCAGTGGTCCTCAAACCTTAATATTCCTCTAATCACCAAGGAACCTCATTAAATCATAGCTTCCTGAGCTCTCCAAAGCAGAAATTCTGATTCAGTGAGATTCTGCATTTCTAACAGGCTCCCAGGAGATAAAGATGCTGCAGATGCCTGGACCACACTTTGTGTATCACTGATCTACGTGACATCAAAAAGGAAAATTTGCATTTAATTCATTCACAGTCTGAGACAATTACTTTTAGGCAAAAAACACATAAACATAAAAGTATAATTCAGTAATGATGTTCATATCAGTGCACAAAGTACCACTAAAAGGAATGATAGCTATCTGTTTCACTTCTTAAATTAGTTTCAGTCCTTTAGTTCAATCATTGGAACTTATTTTGTCTCGTAACTAAGAAAGATTTTCCATTTTTTTTCAATGAATAACAATATACAAATACACAATGTATTAATATTTCATTAATGACTATTGTGATCTATTAAAAAGAGCATATGTTATATGGATGACAGCTTGTTTCAATGAAAGCGAGCACCACAAAAGAAAATATGCTACCATATATAAAATCAATGAATCACTGACCTATTAAGATGATGGCTAAGAATAAAAATACTTAGAAACATTCTTCAAATACTCAAACTCAGATCTAAATAAACAACACACTGCTAAACTCTACCCAAAACATGCAAGAGAATATCTCTACACCTGGACATCGCTTTTCAATGTTGTCATTTAAAACATTTGTTCCTCGTCTTCGCTTTTATTGCATGAAACTTCCTCTCCATATCATCAATTAAAATGCAGCGTTTCCTCCCAAACATTGCTGTCCCATAGCGTCATGAATGTGATGCATGAGGTTGGATCACATCATGGGTAATTGCTGGGTTATTGCTTTTAAAATACCATCTGTGTGTGTACATTTGGCACTGAAATATGTCAGCTCCATCACCAGAAGCTGATCTTATTACAGAACATTTCAGAGGTGTAACAGCTTTCAATAGAAATTCTTAAAGTATTTTACTTTTATCACAGGAAAAACTTCAGTACATGTACATAATTCAAGCTATGCCTCTCAATGCCATCTAATTTGTCGACATACTGTTCTTCTTATATTTACTGTACTCGGATGACCAGGGGCAGGTGTCTCTTTCTCTGCTCTCCTGTCACCCTCTCTAAAAAATCAGGATAATCCCTTCCTCCTTACTGAAATATTGTGAGTCTCCAGGAGCTAACCCTGTGGTGAAGTTGCTTTAAATTTCTGTTCAAGAACTTTGTCAAATTTTCTCTTTAAAATTTTGTTTGCAAATGTGCAACTAAGTTTAGAAGCTTTTTAAAAAACTTTGTGCTGCAGATTTCTGTGAAAGCGCATTTTGGCACGACCCTGATTTGTCTCAAGGGACAAGTGAGTCATGCCTCCTCAGTGTACTCCCGGGTGGCCTCAGATGCTGGATGCTGATCTAGACCAGCAATTGTTGCTGCCTAGAGAATGCAGCTGACCTCAGAGCCCCCTGAGCACCTGGCCGGACTTCCAAAAGCCCCTAGAGAGAAGAGAAGACCCCTAGGGAGAGGCCATATAAGGATATTATCTCTAAAGTGAAAATCTGCTGACACTTCAATAAGGTAACAATACAAGGAAGAAACTCCCCTGAATGCATCAACCTACATGACACTTTTAAAAGTGTCTTTATTTAGTAGCCTTCTTTTCTTGTGGTTTTTTAAAAGATATAGTTAATTAGCGAGTTGTATTATCAGGAGAACAGAACTCAAATTAGACAGCAAAGGGTATTTCTTGAGAGATCTTGGATTGTGCCCCAGAATTAAAGGAAGAACAATAGAAACTAAGACTCCTCTGGGGACGGGAGCAGTTACAGGGACTCAAACGTTGTCAGCCCCATTTTTTTTTTCTCTCTCTCTCCCAGTTGAGCCCTCACTCTGTGGTCTCTGCTTCCTCTCTCTGCCCTGTTTTATTCATTACTGCATTGATGGCGCTACTCAGTTTTGCCTTATGTCAGGGGTTAAGGACAGCAGGCAGGGTCGAGATCACATTTCCACAGTTCCTGAACACAGAAGAAGGACGCCTTTTCTCTCCCAATTTCTGTCTTGAATATTCCCGAGAAAGATGCAGACTAGCCCGGTCTAGACCCCCAGCCCAGGAACTGCCACCACTGTGACTGGTCCCTTTGGGCGGCCGCTCTACCCTGTGCCGGACACTGGGTCTGTGATTTGAGTGGTTGGCTCTGTCCCCACCTAAACCTGCCCAAAGGAGCAGGGTGCCAGGGGGAGCAGCAAAATAGTCATTCGTTCTTCAAAGGGACTCCCTCGGCTATCAGCTGCAGGAAAGTTATTTTCCCTAATTATAAATGAGAAAATAAAATAAGAGACAGATTAAGACACACATCTATGCATAGAGGAGCTGGAATGGAATCAAACCATCTTCATGACATTCAAACAGCATTATTTTTGTGGATTTTAATAAACGTGACTCAGCAATCTACTACCCGTATAGTTAAGTTTTCAGAAATTTCGTTTTAGGAAAAGCTGAGAATTTCAGATTTTGAAATTGATTAATCAAATATGTGGTATTGGAAGGTTGGGGAAGATAGGCAGAAACTTCCAAGATGTTTTTCAATAGTCTGAAGACATGTTAGTCAGAATCGCTCTAATAACACAGGCTACAGAAGTTAGGTTGTTTGTCTTAAGTATCTTTTATCCCTATTCACAACGGCCTCCTTTCCTTTAGCTTCTGTGTCTAGAGAAAAGGAAAGTTGTGTGCTTTCTCGATTAGCTCACACTTTCAGGTGGGAATCTGTATCTGAATTTGAGCAATTTACAACCAACTCTGATGTTGTTATTGTTTAATTCAGTAAAAGAAACTTATTTAGCTGTTTTCAAATCCCTGACAAATGATTGATGGTTAATTAGAAGTGCCGAATGGTCTAAACTCTTTTGAATTGTGCATGTGATTCAACTGAAAATTTTAGTTAACTACTTGGCATAGAGAGAAAATGTTTTATTTTGTTGCTGTATAGTTTCTTGCAGTCCAAATTGAGCCAATTTTTACCTAAGAGAGAAAAAATCCTAGTAGGAACTGAAGGCAAAGTTTATTCAAATATACTTTGGGCTTTAGAAAATTAAATGTTTATCAAAGTTCAAATCTGAAAAACTATAAAAGCAATATTGCATAAAAGTGTCATTACTAACGGCATAACCCAGGTCGAAACCAAGTTTTAGGGAGAGGTTTTGACCTGGTGTAATTATGGACATTCACATAATTTAACTATTAAAAATGCTTAATTCTGTAAATTTGCATATACTTGAGACTTTTTAATAAGGATAATGCTGCTTGGCTAACTCAGGGTTCATACAGATATTTTAGTCTCTAACGTAAATTAGAAAAATGGGTTTTTATGAATAATATACAGACTGATTCATGGTATATAATTTAGTATTAAAGCCACTGTCATAAGAACTTGATTTCTCATAGGAAGGCAATGATACAAACAACCCCTTAAGCAAACTTGAAAACTGTTACTTTGGAGGTATTAAGACTTTCTGGTGTGCCATCATCAGATAATACACGTAGGTTTTGAGAAACTAAATTCAGTCCTTTTAGTTTAGAAAGGTCAGAACAAGAAGCAATATGATATAGGGTAAAGAACATTGGGCTAGGAGTCAGGAAGTCTAGACTTTACTGCCTTGTTCTATAACCAAATAGCCAGATGACCTTGAATGAGCCACTTAACCTCTTTGGAGCTTAGTTATTTATGTAAAATAAGAAAGTTGGATAGATCATTTCAAAGTACATTCCAGCTCTAAATTAGATGACTTCCATGTGTATAAATGGGATCAGCACAGTGCTTAGAGCATAGTAGATAATTAAAAAAATCACTACCTTTCCCATTTTTCTTTTTTTTCCCCCTTTTGTGCCTTTTATTTTCCCTAACCTGTTCCATGAACTCAAGCACATTCTCACTAAACATTTATTTCCATAACCCCGATACCTAAAACAGAGATAGGCAAAATTACTATCTATAAAAATAGCAGTACTACCTTCAAGGGAATCAATCTCATAAGAAAAATATGTAAATAAATTACATTACAGTGTGATTAAAGCCCATGAAGTTTATTCCTCATGACGTTATTACAATGAAGAGACTGAACTGTTCTTTAAGCTTAGGCCAGTGTCTCAATTTCCTAGCTGCTGAAGCAAATACCATACAATGGGTTGATTAAATAGAAATTTATTGATTTATGGTTTCCAAGGCTAGAAGGTGTGATGCTCCTTGGGTCAGTATCTTCTAGCTGGCCAGTAATCCTTGGGGCTCCTTGGCTTTTCTGTCACATGGCAGAGTTATCTTCCTTTTCTGGGTACTGTTGACTTCCAGCTTCTGGCTACTCCCATGGCTTTCTCTATGTCTGAATTTCATTTTGCTTATAAAAGACTGTATTAATCCCTATTAAAGTCCAAACTGATTCTGTTGACCATAACTAAAAGTAACACCTTGGAACCTTCCTACTTATCTTGGTTTTACATAGAGAGGAATGGATTAATATTAAGCACTTGTTTTCCTGGGTACATAATCCAGTCCCCAACAACAAGTTTGAGGAGCACCAAAAAGTAAGCAAAAGGCAGCATAATAGAAGGTAAGATCAGAGGGGTGGGGTTGGAGGGAATCAAGCAAGTCCCTCCGGCTTCTGGCATTTACTCTGAGATGGGAAGCTATTGTCACGACTTGAGCAGAGAAGTGATATGATGTTTTATTATTTAAAAGGCCCAGTCTGGTGTATTTGGGACTGGCTACATAATTTGCCAGACCCAATGCAAAATGAAAATGTGAGGCCTCTTAATCAAAAGGTATTAAGAGTTTCAAGATGTTAACAGGAGAGCATTAAACAAGAACAGGGCCCTCTGAATGCAGGACCTTGTGGCTGCCCAGATCATATACTGTTGATGCCAGGCCTGGGTGTATTGAGTACAGATGATCAGAATGAAGGGCGAGGCAGTGGGACCCATAAGGAGGCAAGGTTGTAATCTAGGAAATAGAGGGAATGGAGGGTTAGATTACAGAGGTAGAAGCATAAATAGTGAGGAGTAGGCACACTGATTCTTTGAAGGTGGTTGATGAGATTTGCTAATGGATTGGTTGAAATTTATTGAGAAAGGAAAGAGGGGGAGTAGGATTGTGGGTTTCAAGTGGGAGTTCATATGTGGACTTTGAGACTCTATTAGTGAAGTGAAGATCACAAGTAGGCTGACGTGTAGAGAAGAGATACAGGCTGTAGATCCAAATTTCTTTATGGTCTCATAACCATAAATAAGATATTTAAGACTGTGAGAACAGATAAGATATGGACTAAATATACAGAGGAGAAGAAAAGGATTGAGATGTAAGACAGTCTATTGTTTAACAATTAGGGACTTATGGAGGACCAAAAGAGAACTAAAAGGAGCAGTGAATGAGGAGAGTTAACGATCCAAGGGTCAAGAGAGGAAAATGTGTTGAAAGTGTTGTTCAGGTCAAGTGACCCAAATAAGCTGAGGGCTGAGAATTAATAATTGAATTTAGCCACATTGAGTCACTGGTGTTCTTGCTAAGGGCTGCTGTGGTTGAGTGGTGGAGTTGAAGACTTTTTTAGAGTGGGAGCAATTTGGAATGAAAGGATAGGAACTGAAGATGGTTAACAATCCTTTCAAAGAATTATAATTACAGATGGTCTGAATGAAGATTTGAGGTTTCAGGAGAGAGGCACAGTTGTCTAGGAAGGTGCAACAGAATGGGTTAGAGAAATTAGAATTGCCAGAAAACACTAAGGGCTTACTGGAGATTAGAGGTGATACAGTTAGAGTGAGACCTGTCAGCCTGAGTATTTTTTTTTTTTTTGCCAGTTTCCTTTCTCTGTGCAAGTACAGATAGTTGTCTTTTACCAAACATGTGATATGAATCGATGAGAGTAGGACAACCAAGCAGTTGTTACATGTTCAATCACAGTAGTAATTGTAAACAGTTAGAAAAAATAAAATAATAAGCAATGAATCATAGCCTCAAACTCAATAGCAGAGCAACATCTGGGATTGAGAACCACAAACAGATTAGATCAGCAGACTTTAGACCAAGGTGTTTCAATGTCCATGTGACCTGAATCCCGAAAAGAATGTGACTTAGTCAGGGCCCTGCTATAACAAAAACAACAGATAGGTGGGTTTAAACAACAGGAAATTTATTGTCTCACAGATTTGGAAGCGAGAAGTGCAAAATCAAGATGTCAGAGGATTGTGCTTTCTCTGTGGTGTTTTTTTGCCAGTATAACTCCCTCTCTACTTGCTTCACATGGCCATCTGTCTCTTTTTGTCTCCTATACCTCCTGCTACTGGCTGTCCAAATTTTCTCTGCTTAAAAGGACTCCAGTGATAATGAATTAAGAGCCACCCTGATTCATTTTGGCTTCAACTTAATAGGATCTGTAAAAATCCTATTTAGAAATGGATTCACATCCACAGGACTGGGGATTAAGACTTGAACATGTCTTTTTAGGGGCCATGATTCAAACCATAACAGCGCAGAGAGTGGATTGCTTGCTCAATTTTCATCATGTTTGGCACAGCCTAGATTGAGTAGCAGATAGGTCTAAGATGGAGTCAAAAATAGAGACAGGTACTGGGAATTTCTAATAATTAACGTCAATTTAAGGGTGGGTCTTTTTCTTTATCTCCTAAATCATTTAGCTATTAATGTGAAATGTTTCAGAGATATTAAGCTCCTAATCTGTCTCGTTGCAGCCCGTGAGGCTCACTCCATCACCTTCTCCCTGTCCTTTGACTCTGTTGACTTCCTATATCCCAATTGTAAAGGTACCTTCCCATCCCAGAAGACCTCTCACTCCTCCCATAAACATTAAGCATTGCCAATGACATCTTGCACAGTAGTAGGGTTTATTATTGCAGTCTCCTCTCAGTTACATTTCTTTTTAGTATCTATAAATAAAGTGAAAATACTTTTTATGAATTTGAAAATATATGAAACCCAGATAAGTTTGAATTTTTGAAATTTGTTAGAAAGTTATATTATGTAAAATGAGGTTAATTCTGGAAGTCAATTACATTTTTAAAGGAATCCATAAGTGTTTATTCTCTTCCATGTTCCTGCCCATGGGATTGCTTTGGCTGTGCCCCCACCTGGCCCCTGACTCCTTGCCTTTTTTTTTTTTCTGTATGCTGTATGGTGGGGGTCACATTTCATTCTTTTTCCATGTGAATATACCATTATTGCAGCACTATTTGTTGAATTGTCTGGGTGGGAGGGTGGGGAAGGTAGTGCACTGGCTGGGAATGGAACCCAGGTCTCCCACATGGCAGGTGAACTACCCTTGCACCCCCACTCCTTGCCTTTTATAATCCCTTTACCTCCCTGCAATGGCTATGTGATGTGTCAGCTAGGCTAGGCTGAGCTAAAGCCTCCAGAATTCCATGTCTAGTATGTTTCTGTTTAGGGAGAGCCACAAGAGATATTCTCTTGAGAGAGTTGAAGACACATGTTTTGTAGCTTATGCACACCTTCTAGTTAGTATTTGAATGTATGGTAGAAGGGATTGTGCAAATGGGATTAAAGTTGACTTCAGTTGAATTTAATAATCAAAAGAGAGATCACCTTAGGTGGGTCAGCCGTAATCAGTTTCAAGGTCTCTAAAGAAAGGCTTAGGCATTCCCTGAGGGAGAAATTTGGAGCAGCTGCTAGGTCTGCAATTGTGCTGCAGTCACCTGGATGGTCACCTGTGGACAACAAGCTTCAGCTTGCACCTGTAGGCTCCAGCCAGCTTGTGATCTTCCCTGACTGTAAGCCCTATAATTGCATAAGCCAATTCCTCGTAAAAGAAAAAAAAATTCCTGTAAAATTCACATACATTTCTCCTACTGGTTCTGCTCCTCTGGTTGAACCCTGATTGACATACTCCATGTTGTAGACTGTCCCTCCCTGTCATCCTCTCCTTCTCTGTAAATATTTCACATTTTTCAGGCAGTATAGAATGAATATTTATATCCTGGCTCTGCCACTTTCTAGCAGTATGAGTTTAGAATCATTACTTGAACTCCCTGAGTCTCAATTCCCTCATCTATAAAATGGGGATATTAATAGTGTATGCCTTATGTGAGTAAAGCACTTAAAATAGTGTCTAGCATATTGAGAGCCATCAAATATAACTGCTATAATTATTCCAAAAATTTACTTATTCTTTCATAATCTTTTCACATCCCCACAGTGGGGAATACAAAGGAAGCAGAAGATAGTTCATTTCTTTTTAGGGATTTTTAATGTGTGTGGGGAGAGAAGACAAACATGTGGAGACTTTTTCCCAAGTCAAAAATGAAACTAATAGATGTGATAGGTTGGGTTACATTTATAGAAACAATGGATATAGTATATGAGATACTATAGAAGTAATCCTCTAAGAAAGGGAAGATACTCGAGCTTCTCCCCACTTCTCTTTCTTAATTTCTCCAGGATAAAGGATTACTTATCAGGATAGTTAGTTTCAAGGACTCTGATTGGGTCATGTTAAATGGATAAACTGTGGTCAATGTGTATTGAAAACTCCCATATATGGTGGGTTCTCACTGGTTCTCTCTATTCTGCCCCTGCCTCAGAGTTAGTTAGTGGACTACTGGGATAAGCGCCTTCAAACACAATCCTCAGCTTCCTTTTTCCAGTGGCCCACCCCACGTGACAAGATCTGTTATCCCTAGCTCTTTCTTATTCTACGTGCATTTAATAGAGATCACTTTTTCTGTCTCCTCGTCCTTGTGGCTGGCAAGGAAATAATTGTATCATGAGATCTGAGTTTGGAGGTTTAGGCCACAGACAGACAAGCCCAGATGGTCAGAGCTCTTTGCATTAGGGTTTTAGGAACAAGCCCTGCTAAGACAAAATTGGTGCTTTTCTTTGCTTGGCTCTGTCTCCTGGGTATATGCATCCTTTAGAGATTCATGTCAGGAGAGAAGCCTTGAAATCTTTTCCCTTTTAATTCTTGGAGATAAAGATGCACGGGAAAAAAGATGTCAAAATTATGTAATGGCTTACTGTCATTTGTAGTGTTTGGACCCAGAGGAAGATTCACGTAAACACAGGTATATAACCTTTGGCACAGATTATGGCCTAGTCTTCTTCCCTCCCCCACTCAAACTTCACTTAAATGAAATAAAAAGCCACAGTGCTGGTGCCAGAGGAAATAAAATCAGAGAGAGAATGTGTTTGCTTGAGGCGTAGGAGTGTGCCTGCAAGACTTCTCAGGCCAGGGTAAGCGTCCTGATCCCAGGATGACATAGCCTGTCGGAAATTAACTCCAAGATGCTATGAACTTTTGCAGAGAAAAATAGCAGAGAAGGAAAGATCCCTTAGGGTGATGTGATCAGAGAAAGCCTTTTGAAAGAGTTTTGAAAAAGATGAGATTTGGCCTGGATTTTAAAGAATATGTAGAACTTTGATGTAGAGACAAGAGAGAATTTTAGGCAAAGATGTTTTCTGTACACACAGTCAGATGTTATCATAATTATTTGTCTTAGTTTGCATATCTTCTAAAACCAGAGCTGGGGGCAAGAACTTGAGTAAAGTTTATTTGGGAGGTGATTCCAGGAAGCATAGTGAGGAAATGGGTGAAAGTGAGATAGGGGAAAGAGGAAAACCAAAAAAGAGGATGTTAATGAGCCACCTACCACTGTGATCAAAAGGAGGCTCAGTCCCATTGGGTGAAACATACCTTAGAATTGTTCCACCAGGAGTCAGGAAGTCTAAGGCATTTATGTACCAGCTCTCACCCTCTCATTAGTAAAGTATTTCTAACCTTTTAGGCTGCATTTGCATGTGGCGCAGCAAACACCTGCAGAAATAGGGTTCCAACATGCAGAAAATTGTCTTGATTTTTCTTTCCCCTTACCAAAGCAGTTTTTCCCTCAATCTTTCCTAGCCCAGTAAACGGTACCACAATCTTTGCAAAAGCAAGAATCGAAATTTGGGAATCATTTATTCATTATCACTTCATTTATTGAGTACTTACACAGTGCCTGGTAGTTATGGAGGTGCTGGGGGCCAGCAAGTCCTATATGCTTTATTCCAAAAACATCCCAAATCATGTCTCTTCTGTCCAAATCCATTTCCATACCTGCAGTCTGGATCTGAGTTGGCCATTTAAAATTGTCGCCAAATTGAGGCAAATAGCCTGGGTCTTTGTAATCCTCATTGTGCCATGAGCACAGGTCTATTCACCTGCCTCTTCCCCACACTTATTTTTGTCCCTGATATTCCAATCTTGTTCTTTCCAGACCTTTGACCAAGCAGCCAAATCATTCATCACTACACATGACTTTATTTATATTCCTAGCTTGGTCCACTTCTCTTTTGATACCCCAAGTAGATGACCAAGTGCATTGCCTGAATATGTGCCCAGCAGGAGAATTTTTTCTCAACTCCTGTCTTTCAAGATTATCCCTGAGTGGGACTGTGGTTTGGCAGCAGGTCCATTTTCAGCTTGCAGACACATACAAAGCCAATATATCCATCAATGAGGCTCAGCAGTTTCTCCTTAATTATTGATCATAAGAGACCTCTGCCCCCCAGAATGTAGCCTAGGAATGAGGAAGTGTTGCCAATGCAACAGGCATAAGTGACATCGGGGTCTGGGCCACCTACTGGTACATTTTTAATGCCTCTGGCCCTGATCATAACTGATCTTGTAGGTATTACTTTTATCTTTCAGTGGATTGCTGTTAGGCTGTCCAACCTTATGACTTGATGGGTCTGATGGAGTGGCACTCACAATGAACAGCTCTGATTACATAATCACTTGATTTCTTATGGTCAGATGTCTTTTCACTACCGGATCCAGCAGCATAGTGGGTGCTGTTTCTCAAGTGATGTCTACCTCTTTGCTGCAGATGGCTTGGCCTTGCTCCAGGCTCTAGAGGATCTATCTTTTGATTCTTCTATTGTGGCTCCCCTAAACTCCATACATGGTCTTTTTACATCACAAATAGCTTTAGTCTTCTAGTACCTGCTGGGTCATAGGGTGCAAGCAGCAGGGCTGATAGCACTGCAATCTGGACCTGCTGCAGACAGTTCCCTGCTGGAGGCCCCTCTCAAAGCTGGCAGCCTTCCTTATCTCCCAGTAAACATGTTGGAGCACTATTCTATGTGGAATATACTGATTTCAGAGTCAAAGAGGCCTGGAAATCTTTATGCTTCCAACTTAGTGCTGGGAAGAACAAGATGTAATCATTTGTCCTTCACCGTGAGATGGATGTACTGTTATGCTTCAGATCATTTGTGCCTTAAAACCTTCATTGAGGTGGTAGGGTCACAAGTGTATACTTCTTTGATGTTGCAAAGTCCTTCTTCATGGGGACCCGTCCTATCCTTCAATCAATAGATTTTTAGGTCTGAGAATTGTCTCAGGTCTGAAAGCTGGGTAAAGGAATGTGACATTCCATTGGGGAGACTGACCCTATCTTTCTACTCATCTACTCTTGATCTTTTTTGATTTATTTTATATTTTTCAGTTATGCTATACCTGGGAATTCTAAGTGTTATAAGCCATATCCACAGAATCCCGGAAGTCAGGCCTTGCCAGCTGCCTTCCAGCCTTGCTGCTCATAATGGCAATTATTACCATCTTGCTTCTACCCTTAAGTGCAACCACTTGGACCCTGATAGTCCGTGCTCTCCGCTGACACACGGGGCTTATGCACTAGTGTCTTCTTCTATTACTCTGGCCTAAAGAGAACAGGCACGTTTCTTTCTACCATTGCATTTATTTCTTTAGTAAATGGAATGTTCTTTTGATACTTCCATCGAATTAATCATTGATTTGTTAGGTCTTGAGCAGTATATCCTTTCTTGTATGCTCTCTTCTCTGAGCTTTTTGATTCTTTCCTCTATGATCTGCCACAGCAGATCTGGAATTTCTTCTTCACCTAGTGTGGGATGTTGCTTTATCCAAGCTTTCAAGAGCCATTTTAACAAATATTTCTCTAACAGGAGATAACATCTCCTGGGGTCTTGGCCAGGGAATTAAATTATTTGCCATGGGAGAATTCTCCAATGTCAATAAACTCTCCCTTATCTATTTTTATGTTTTGCTTCTCTTAATCTTGCACCCTCAGCTTCCTGTTCCTTATATACACTCTTGGCTGCTTTTAGTACATGTGGGCAGTCTTTTACTCTTTCAATGTGTAGTCCTTTTCTCCCCTTAACAGGCCAAGCAATATGCTGAGATTTGACCCTAACTAAGGGTTTGGTGACTAGGAGGTAGTTGGAGGTATGTCCTGAAGGGGTATTGTATTGTTTTTAAGACTAGATTTCTGCATCATCTGCAAGCAAGGAGAGCATGTTTGCCTTTAACAGGGAGGAGTGAGAACTTCTAAAGGCCCACAGGGTTTAGCAAGATTTGGGGTTCAACATTCTCAAGTGCATTGACCCAGATGTCCCCAGCTCTAGTTTAGGGCCCTACTTCTTCCTAATTAAAGGCTTTTCTTTGATGTAGCAGACTTGCTGGTGTTAGAGTTCAACCTTCTCTGAAAGGCTTTTATCCTTACAATTAAGTTCTTTTTCTGATCTTAGCTTTTAGCTACTTTTAGCAAGTGATCCAGCCTCAAAATCCCATTGTGGAATCTGCTTCCTAGGACTTTCCCAACAAATCTGAGATGGAGATTTGTGGGTAGGATGTTTAGTGACTAGTGCCCTCAGGACCAACACCTTTATGGAAGTATAGAAAGCAACTTGGGCAGAAGCAGAAATTCCATTGTGATAAAATTATAACAGAAATCCAGATAATCCTTTAGGGATCTCTAGAACTGAGATGACCTTTCAGAGTTATCCACAAATTGAAGCAAGATGACCTAGTCTTCACACTATACATTAACCCATCAGTGGATATAAACTGCCCCAGGGAAAAGGTTGGTTATAACCTTGGATGAAGCAGATCACTTTGACATGAGGCAATTCTAGGACAGATATGTAGCTATGAGATATGAGCAGCTAATACTTCCAGCAGTTGGGAAATGAGTGTCTTGGTCTTAGTGGGGGCAAATAGCAGTATGTGATAGTATCCAGGACAATACATAACTCATTCCTACATTTACCTGCTTATTTTCAGACACTTACTAGAGAACATATTCCAAGAAACAGAACCCTTGTCTGTCTCATTCATCATTATATTCCCAGATTTAATAGCCTGGCTCAGTATTTACTCAATAAATATTTGTTGACTAAGTGATTGAACTGAATGAGTAATTAAAACATATTTATGGGTTTCACATTTTGTAAACTGACAACCACTTGGCACATCACAGAGAATATTAATAAATGAAAACAGAAATAGGAAAGCATCCCAAAGTACTTCTCTGCTTGTACATTAAAGTACATTATCTCTAACATGAGACTATTTAGTTTTCTGAAATTGAAATCACTGTTAATGTATTAGATGACATGACTAATGGCATGGGCAGTATACTCATTTTTAGCCATGGACTTTACTCTGATGTGGATTTTTAATAAACTAATTTGGCTGTAAATGATATTTAAGAATATTTAGGGAGATATTCTAATTGGATTAGCTCTTGTAGTTGGACTGACTCACCAAGGTAAATCTGGTTTTGCACCTAGATCTCATAATTTTCACTTTCAACTGCCACCCAATAGATGTCTGTGTTTTTAAAATTTATTTTAAACTCAGGTTTTTCAAACATTTTATGATATTATTAAAATATAGAATATCTGAAATATTTTTCTCTAAACATTTTCTATTGAGTGTTGGCACTCGCAGATGGAATGAGAAAAAAAAGTAAGTCTGAAATCTCATCTTGTTCACATTGTAAATATTCTCTAATTGCGAAATGTTATAAAAACACATTTTCTTTTCCCAATTTTGCCAACCATTATGCATGAGTGCATAATGGTTGAAAACAAATGATCAAACTTATTATGAAGAGCAAATATTAGGAAAGGCAGTGTGAGAGAGTAAGAGAGAGAGAGACATTTCCCGGGGCGGTGGCGGGGGTGGGGGTGGCGGCGGGAAATCTGGTGAAAATTATTTAAAAACAACAACAACAAAACAACTTTTCAAGTCTTTAAGGGCATTCAACAAATGAAGATTTATTAATTCAGAAAATTTAAGGACAGTAAGAATCTGTGGCATTTGAACCACGATCCTCTTGCTCACCCCCACTTCCAGCTCAGCTTGACTACAACTCTGCTATAGATGGCTGTGGACACGAAGACGGGATTCCCAATATCCCTAAATTGCCAAATCACGGGGACAGACAAACTGACACCGTTTCTCATCCTCTTCATCTCTGAACTGCAGAGGCTCAATTCCACCCCCATTCACTGGGAGGAGGCTCTACTCCAGGTATGGAAGGCTGAGAATACTGGGGACCCAATCATTCTCACCCCAGCTTGCTTGTAGGGTGGAAGTTCTGTGCCAGGAAAGGAAAACAGAAGACCTGTGCCTAGAGCAGTGGCTCAGAGACTTTGACCAGAGGGACAGGAGACCGTTAAAGTAGAGAACTCTGAAGCTCTCCCTGTAGGAACTGACTTTTTTGAAACAATGTGGGAGGAAGTTCAAGCCTCAGGTGCTCCCAAAAAAGTGGAGATTTTGTTGGTAAGCAAGTTAGAGGAGGCCGGTAGCTTTGTGAGCTCAAAAAACAAAACTTTAGGCTGACTAGTTTACCAGAGAGAACCAGGGAAATGGGAAGCTAAGAGTCTTCATGTGGTCAGAATATACTTCAAAGACTGGCCTCCAAATGGGTCCAAATTCAATTAGATCAAACTAAGCAACAATTTTGTTCAAGGGCATTGTCAAAAACATTAGAGCAATCAACTGGCAGTTAGCTTAACAGCTGGTTATGATACCAAAGGACACAGACTGCTTAACAGAGAGATCAGAGAAAGAGAAAACTTGAGAGCCCTTCTAAAACCACTGCCAACTGAGGGTGACTAGGTAAAAGCCAAAATCATAGGTTTCATACTGTGAGGGAATTGCATTTCACTAAAATAGTCTACTAAGTCACTAAACAAATAAATAAACAATAACAACCACAAAAACAAAAAGGGGAGAGGTGACTAAGTATCCAGAGTTGCTACAATTTATTACTTAAAATGTATAATTTTCAACAAAGAATCATAAGACATGCAAAGAAACAGGAAAGGGTGACCTGTGTATAGACGGAAAAGCAGGCAACCAAAATAGGGTGGCCAAGACAGTAATTTGGATCCACATGAAGAAACAAAGATTGTGGTAAAAGTAATTATATATTATAAAAGACAGTATAATGTATATATATTCTTTTTGCTCTTAACTGATTTAAAAATCACTCTTAGTAATTAATGGCACTGGATTTTATACTTAAAAATGGTTAGTGGCAAATTTTATGTTATATTTAAGTTACCACAATAAATTTCTTAAAAAGCAATTGAATAAAAGAGCATATATAAAATTTTGTTACTGAACCTATAACACATAGAAATGAAATATGTTTACCAATGACAGCACAAAGAAGGAAGTAGGAGCAAAGCTTATTGGAATAAGAAAATGACATGAAATGGTAACTTGAATCTATAGGAACAAACAGAGAAACAAAAGCTGTAAATAAGAAGGTTAGAATAACAAATTCTATAAATATATACTTACTTTCCTTTCTTTTCCCAGCATTTCTAAGAGGTATAAAATTACATAAAGTAATAATTCTAACAATATTGTTGGATTTGAAACATATAGATGTAACACATATAACAATAATAAAACAAAATGGGGAAGAGAGAATAGAGCCATATAAAAATAACATTTAAAAAAATAACATTTTTATATTTCCCTATAATTAAATTAGTATCAATCTGAAGAAGATTCTTTTAAATAAGGTATATATGTTAAGCCTTAGAACAAAAGAACATTAGTAAAAAGTGAGAAAAAAATTAAAAGAATTAAATGCTACACTAAAAAATATTTACTTAATGTGAATAAAGTAACAATGGAGAAACAGAAGAGCAAAAAGACATGAAATATATGGAAAACAAAAAGCATAACAGCAGACACAAATCCAATAACATTAATAACATTAAATGTGGATGGATTAAATAGTCCGTTATTTAATCTGGATAAAAAAGATCCAACTATATGCTATCTACAGGAGACACACTTTAGATTCAAAGACAAAAACAGATTGAAAGTAAAAGATGGTAGTTTTAACTTAATCTTAAATTTGGAGTAGCTATACTAATATCAGACCATACAAATTTTAAAACAAAAAATAATATAACTAGAGATAGAGGGATAAAAGGATCAATATACAAACTCTGACCAAAATCATTCCCGCCAATCCTAAATAATACCTATAGCAATATATAAGATTCTACAAAGGTTCCATGCACTAGGGTAACTTTCCAGAAACCTACAATCTTCAGATGGGTCCCTGGACAAGATAAGTCCTAAAATGCAGAAGGGCCAGCCACTCCAGAACATCAACTAATTCCATTCTCGCACCCCATACTATCGACAGCCCCTTCCAACATGAAAAAGTTAGAATGGGCATAGCCCAAATGCCTCAAAGAGTGGGAGAAAGATCAAAGGGGATTGTGGAGTTAAACAGCGAAGGTAGGGTTTAACAAATGAGCATGATTGCTGAATCATTATATTGATATTTCTTGTAGTCTCCAATATCTTCAAGCAGCTAGAAGTAAAAACCTAAAATTGTGAAATTGTTTAACCCATACCAAACTCTGAAATCTGTTCTACACCTAATTGTTGTGATGTGCTTTGAAATTTATTGCTTTTTTCAAATGGATTGCTTATTTTTCACAAAAAAGAAAAAAGTCAATTAAAAAAAGGATCAATATATCAGAAAGACATAATAATTATAAACATATATGTACAAAAGAGCTCCAAAATACATAAAGGAAAATATTAACAGGATTGAAGAGAGAAATAGAAAATTCAACAATAATAATTGGAAACTTCAATACCCCGCTTTCAATAAGCAACTAAACAGAAGATAGACAAGGAAATAGAAGAATAGTTGTAAACCAACTAGATCTAACAGACAACTATAGATCATTTCACCCAAAAACAGCAGGATACACATTTTCAAATGCACTTGGGGCACTGTCCTGGATAGACCATATACTAGGCCATAGAAGAAGTGTCAATAAAATTAAAGTGGCTAAAATCATACTACTTATGATCTCTCATCACAATAGAGTGAACTTAAATTGAGAACAGGAAGAAATTTTGGAAAGTCACAAATATATAGAAATTAAATAATACACTCCTAAATAACAGATGGGTCAAAGAAGAAATCACAATGTAAATTAGGAATTCTTTTGAGATGAGTGAAAATGAAGACAATAAAAATTTTATAGGATGCAGTTAAAGCATTGTTGGCAGGGAAATTTATAGTTGTAAATATCATTATTAAAAAAAGAAATATCTCAACCCAATAACCTAAATTCTTACCTCAGGATACCAGAAAAAAGATCAAACTAAACTAAGAATAAGCGGAAGGAAGGAAATAATAAATTTAGAGCAGATAATACTACAAAATTACATTGCAGAAATTAAAAGGATGTAAGGGAATATGACCATCAATATGTTAACAAATGAGTTAACTTAGATGAAATGGACTCATTCCTAGAAAAAAGACATGAACTACTGAAACTGATTCAAGAAGTAGAAAATATGAATAGATCTATAACAAGTAAAGAGATTGAATTAGTAGTAAAATAAATTTCCGACAAATCCTGGGAACACATAATTCCATTGGTTAATTCTATTCAACATTTATAGAAGAATTAATACCAATTCTTCACAAAGCCTTCCAAAAATAAAAGAGGAGGGAACATTTCTAACTTCCTAAGACATAACATGAAAAGAAATCTACAGACCAATATATCTTATGAATATTGAGTCAATAGATCCTCAACAAAAGTATAGCAAAATGAATCCAGCAATTTAGAAAAAAATGATTATTCATCATGACCAAATGGGATTTATCCCAGAAATACAAGGTTAATCAATTAAAGGTAACATACAACATCAATAGAATAAAATAAACACAGGATCATCTCAATAGAAAAATGCACTTGACAAGTTTCAGTAACCCTTAAGATAAAAATACAAACTAAAAATAGAAATGAGCTCCCTCAAACTGGTAAAGAGTGTCTCTGAAAAACTCACAGCTTACATCATACTTAATGGCGAAAGACTGAATATTTTCTCCTACGATGAGAAAGAAGATAAAGACGTGCACTCTCACCACTTCTATTAAAAAAAACAACAACTGTACTTGTTGTAGCCAAGGTATTTAGGTAACAAAATGAAATAAAAGACATCCAGATTGGAAAAGAATAAGTAAAACTATCTTTACACACATATGATAGGATCTTATATCTAGAAAATCCTAAGGAATCCACTATAAAACTTTTAGAACTAGTAAGTCATCAAGGTTACAGGGTACAAGATCAATATATAAAAGTCAATTGAATTTCTATACATTTTCTATTAATAAGCCAAAAATGAGTTAAGCAACAGTTCTATTTACAATAGCATACAAATGTAATATAATGCTTAGGAATAAGTTTTAGAAAAGAAGTACAAAACTTACACTCTGACAACTACAAAACATTGTTGAAATAAATAAAACACATAAATAAATGGAAGTACAGCCCCTGTTCAGAAATCAGAAGACATAATTCCATTAAGATGGCAAGACTCTCTAAAATGATACCATACCTATTAGAATCCCAGCTGACTTCTTTGCAGAAATTGATAACCTGATCCTAAAATCCGCAGTGAAATTCAAGAGACCCCAAATAGTCAAAACAATCTAAAAAATGAAGAACAATGTTGGAGGACTCCCATTTCCCAATTTCAAAACTTAATACAAAAGTATAGTAATCAAGGCAGTGTGGTACTGGCCTGATGATTGACATATAGATCGATTGAATAGAATTGAGAGTCCAGGAATAAGTTCTTACATTTATGCTTAATTTTTTTTACAAGGGACCTAAACAATACAATGTGGGTAGGAATAGTCTTCTCAACAAATATTGCTGGGACAAATGGATAGTTACATAGCAAAGAATCACATCACATATGAAAATTAAGTCAAACTAGATCAAAGAGCTTAACATAAGATTCTTAAAAGGTCTTTGTGACCTTAGTTATATGATATGTGCATATGATAATATGCTACAACATGAATAGCCTTGAAAATTTGATGCTATGTGAAAAATGTCATTTACAAAAGACCACATATTGTATGATTCCATTTATATGAAGTGCCCAGGACAGGCAAATCCATGGAAATTGAAAGTAGATTCCTGGTTGCCTACAGTTGTGGGAGAAATGGGGTGTGGCTACTAATGGTTGGCATTTTCTTCTGGTGTGATGAAAAGATTCTAAAATAGATAATAGTGCTAGTTGAACAGTCTATGAACATACTAAAAATAATTTAATTTTATATATGTATGTTTCAAATGGGTGAATTGTAAGGTATGTGAATTGTATCTCAATAAAGCTATTGGGTAAAGAAAAAAAGAGCAACAATTTAGAAGAGTTGGATTCTATAGGTATAGGAGTTTTGGAAACTCCTTATCAATCTCTTCTGCTTCTATTTACCTTTTTATGTGTGTATATGGATAATATGTGATCAAAGATTTGGACAAATAAGTCTAACAGGGCGTTTTTCAATAGTATAAAATAAAAATTGTAAATGATAGGAAAGTTTTGTGCCATAGTTTACTTTGTACCTTTTTATCTTTCTTGGGGCTACATAAAATAATGGCGAGTCAGGGTTGAAGCTTACAAATATAATGTTAAATGATAGAAGTCATGAACAAAATAGTACATAGTGTATGATTCTACGTGTATAAAGTTGAAAATAAAGCAGGTGTAATCAAAAGCTGGCGTCAGGAGTAAAGGCAGTTGTCATCTTCTGAGAGAACAGAGAATGAGAAAGGCGCGTGGGCAGTTCACAGTCTATTTCTCAACCAGCAGTCACACTGATGTTTGCTTCGTATTTTTCAGTGAGGTTCATTTATGTTTTGTATATTTTTCTGCATGTGTGTTATGCTTCAATGAAAAATTTCAAATGCAAAAAAAGGGTAAAGAACATGTCAAAGGAAGTAAATTATAACTCCAAATTTATGTAGCAAATTACTGGTCAACGAGAAAAGTGCCTAAAGATGTATTTATATTTTCTTACTGATGGCTACCTTTCAGTCTTTTTTACCAGCATCCAAAATACAGATATTAGGTAAGAACTACCATTTGTGGAAATAAAACTCTGTTTTTTAGGAACAGTATTAATAGTTAGTTTAGGCATTGCAATATCAAGAATCAAGATCAAAAAAGAAATAGTCCAGGTGTGTATTATTTTCAGATATCCAGAACTGTTTTTAAAGGTTTTTGGAAATGGGTGTTAACTTTTATTTTTCCTGAAAATTTACAAAGTGAAGAAAAGTCTCAGAAAAATTACCCATAATGCTATTTCCAAAATGATAACCACTATTAATATTTTAAATCACTTTTCAGTTTCATCTTTCTCTCATATATACATATATATGATAAACATATGTATATATATATGTTTATCATATATATGTATATATATATGTGTATATCCTCTATCCAAATATTAGAGGCAGGCTATTCTTAAGAAAATTTTCAAAAACATAGAAATAAGTCCAAAAATTTACTTCATGACCTTCCAAACTCATACCAGAGACTGTCTAAAGGGCTAGACTCAGGCATCTGCCTCTCTAAGAGTAGGTAATTTTGCTTGACTTACTATTTACTATTTATTAAGGCCCAAATACTATGAATTTATGCATTTACTTGTGAGAAGATTGAAAAGCTGCAAATTACTATCGTTCTGATGGATAGTCAAATGATTTTTGTCCTATAGAAAAGATAACCACAAAAGGTTACAGATATAGTGTCTTGTATCTAAATTGGCAATCTTATTTCAGCATTCTTTCTTTCATCCTATCCTCCTTTGAGCCAGGTTTATCATTCTTTATAATGAGTTCAAAAAATCTTTGACATCTGTACACTACATAATTGCATGAGTCATGTTTTGAATTTTTTGATAATTATTCTTTGACAAGGCTTAGATCAGTGGTTCCTAGATTTTTAAAATTTCTTGAAGAGGAAAAGTTATTAAAATAAAATTAAGTTGGATGACTGAGATAGAGTTACCAATTTTAATTTTTCCAACTCATGTCAATTTAAAAAATCACACACACAGAAAACTATTATCTATTAATATCACCATTTCATGAAAGATAGTAAAGGAATTTTAATACCAAAAAAGTAGGCAAAAAGGTAGCATCAACTAGATGACATCATGAAAACTCACCTTAATGTACTTATTTTTCTCAGTGTACAGCATATTAGTAAAAACCTCAACAATAGGCATGATTTAGGAAGTTTTAACTATAGAACCTACGCAGGTTCTTTATTCTTTCATTTAAGATCTTCATGGGCTGCTTTCTGTGTCCTAGCAAGTGCCTACTATGTGACAAAAGCACATCAATTATATGCTAAAGAGGCATTTTCTGACATGGTTTCTGATGCTGGGGAAAATATATTCTAGCGGAGGAAGATTGACCTTAAATAATCCCTCAAGTAGGCATATCATTAAGACTATGCCAAATGTTATGGAGAAAGAGCACAAGTTTAATCGTGTGCATTCAACTCTTATCCTCAATTCACTTCTCAGGGAAATCTGCAGTAACCCTGATACAAAGGCCTAGCAAATGATCCCAGAGCCACCCTCCCTACAGAAGGAATCTACCTTCCTCTCTCTGAGAGTGAAATATGTGACTGTTCTTGAAGCTAGCAGGTCCCCACTAGAGGTAGACTTTGCCTTGCAGAGTTCCCTGGGCTAGATGGAATTCTCAGAAAAATCAGAGACCTCTTATCTCTCTCTTGCCTCCTTCATCCCTTAAAGAAAAAAGCTAGGCACTAAAGAGTTTCTTCTAGATAAAGGAAATTAAAACGAGGCCAGTTCATAGTTAAGTTTTTCTAAGAGACACAAAAGTGCAGAAATCAGTTTATTCACATTATAAATTCTGTCCAATTTGTAAGTAGCACCCAATAGTCCTTTGTGGCCAATTATCTCCTTTCAATGGAAATACTAATAAGTGATTGTAGTAGAAATATAATCAGGTAAATCTGAAGCAAAAGAGATGAGGGTTTAGCTTAAGTAATGGACCTTTCACAAGGCCTGTAAGGTGAGACTGCCTCTAAATATATCCCATCTATTCCGTAATTTTTTAAAGCTCTGTTTCTGTGAAAGCTTGATTACAACAGCTGTCTCCTTTGTATTTTTTTTTTTTTCTACAGAGAAAGGAACACTGCTGTCTAGGTTTGACATAGTAGTAACTTTACATTTCTGGCTATCTGGTCTAGTATTGTTTTTGCCATCAAAATAAATTGGTTGGTGGTTGAGTCCGATTAAGTAGGGACCAACTGATTTATAACAAGAAAATGGTATCAAATGAAGCTGAGTAGTACCCAAAAGAAAGTGAGAATAAACCCAAAAGTCAGTTTGATGACGTATTTAGCCAAATCACAGTCAAGTTATAGATAGGTATAGAACTCATACCAGGAAGTATCTAAGTATGCAAAAAAAAAAAAAAGAAAAATTAAGGCTAGATGCTTTGCAGTTATCATAGTTAAGAAGTAACAAGTGTCTGTTAACGATCAGGAACTTCAACCCAAAAAATAGGAAAATAGAGACAAAACTTGCAGATGAAAACATGTGAATCACTGATTCTGCTCATCTGGATCTTTACTTTTTCACAGTAAAGATGTGAAGGTCTTTATTAGAGGCTGTTTCTATACAAAAAACCATGTGCTTCTGGAAGACTCTTAATGTTCCTCAGTTGTAGTCTCTTGCTGGGATAATTCTCTAGTGATTCGGGGATGAATTATGTCTCCTTCATTGACAGGTCTAAGGACCTACCGATCCATGCCCTATAGCTTTCACATTGTCTGAATTATTAAAAGGACCTGGTAAGATTCTTTTCCTCAAGAACAGTTATTCTGTGATGTTTCTTTTAAAGATCAACTCTCCTGGCACATTAGAACAATGGAAGAAGGTGAAATTCTCTCTGAGGTCAGGTCTAAAATACAATAAATTTCTGAGTACATAGTCAATAATCATTCTGGAGGTAAATATGTATAGTGAATAGTAAGGACTCTGATAGTCTCCAGAAGTCTATTGATTTGTGGCAAAAGTTTAGTATGATCCCTATTTAATACAGGTATTGGAATCTAATAACTAGAAAATCTTTTTTAAACAGTGTACCACTTTGCATAGATGAACATGCATATGTTTCTTTTATTATAAGTGCATATCATTGAAATATTTTTAAATATTAAACATATGTAATTAACCTAGGAAGACTAAACTTTTGGGATGTATTGATATATGCATTTTTTGGTTAAGTTTGAGACACAAAAGATCTCTTACATTAATTTTTAGTAAACTAACATTTGAAGAATACTAAGTAAGGATAGTTAGTTCTATTATTTTTACTTTATAAAGTGAAAAGGGCAGAATTTTGCTAGTTTCTGCTTCTGGAAATCTGAAGAAAGTTTTATGGTAAAAGACATCTCAGCAATTTGAATATTCTGAGTTTAGGGCCTAAATTCAGGAATGCCAAAAATAAGAATATTTTTGAGAGGAACTCTCAAAACAGTTCATAACTTTTTTGGTATGATATGAACATAAGGTCTTATTTTGGAAATGCACAATACTATGTAAAATTGGATATTGGTAACTTTTAAGGAACTTTTTGTTAAAACAAATGAGGCCTATGACAGTTGTTCAGAGAAGTAAGAGAAACGTTGGTGATAAGGAACCTTTGTTGCTCAGCAAAGAATAACTTGTTTATATATCAGAAAAAAGCCTAAATTCTAATTTTTCTCCTTATTTATCATATACATTATAATATGCAGTAAAGGATTCATGAGCACTTTTTAAAAATGCATCCTTTAACTCTGAGCAAACTTTATAAATGGACATAATTCTTTTGACTTTTTTCCATTCATTAATTGTATGTTTTAAAAACTCAAGCAAATTAAGTTCATATTTTCAGTTTGCCCTCAGATTTATCTTTTGAATTAATCCAAATATCCTATTTTTACATATACTTAGACAAATATATGACAAAATTAAAGTTTTTTTCCAACTTTATCAACCATATATATATATATTATTGAATTTACCATCTTATAAATTGAAATAACTTCCCTAAGGAAAAAAAAACAATTATTTTTTAAATTGTTCTGGTCTAGAACAATTTACCCTTTATCTCCTACTGGCTACAACTAAAAACCTTGAACAGAATACATTATTGACTATCAGAAGACTCTGAAAAATTAATAAGAACAGGTGAATTGAATAGGAAAGTCATCATTCAAAGAATGACCCGTATGGCAGTGAATTTTCTGGTTTTATTTTTTCTCCCATATGTCTCAGCTTAGACTTTAGGCAACAGTAATGGCCGAAATGCAAAAGGTATGACCAAAAAAATGTTTAAGAAAAAATCTATTTAGTCACAGAATTGGAAAAGGAGACTCCTGTAAGACAGCTATCTTTTTTTTTTTTTTTTGCATAATAGATCATAAAAGGTTTGCTTAAGCAGCTTTTTTTAATTAAAAATTTTTTTAAAAACACCAAACAAAAGCAAACATTAACTTTTGATCGTTCTATTCTACATATATAATCAGTAATTCACAATGTCATCACATAGTTGCGTATTCATCATCATGATCATTTCTTGGAACATTTGCATCTATTCAGAAAAAGAAATAAAAAGAAAAGAGAAAAAAATATTCATACATACCATACCCCCCACCAATCCCCCTCACTGGTCACCAGCATTTCTATCTAAATTTATTTTCACATTTGTTCTCCCTATTATTCATCTTTATTCCATATGTTTTACTTGTCTGTTGATAAGGTAGATAAAAGGAGCATCAGACACAAGGTTTTCACAATCACACAGCCACATTGTAAAAATTATATCATTATACCATCATCATCAAGAAACATGGCTACTGGAACACAACTCTACATTTTCAGGCAGTTCCCTCCAGCCTCTCCACTACATCTTAACTAACAAGGTGATATCTATTTAATGCATAAGAATAACCTCCAGGATAACCTCTCAACTCCGTTTGGAATCTCTAAGCCATTGATACTTATTTTGTCTCATTCCACTCTTCCCCCTTTTGGTTGAGAAGGTTTTCTCAATCCCCTGATGCTGAGTGTCAGCTCATTCTAGGGTTTTTTCCAATCCCTTGGTGCTGAGTTTCAGCTCATTCCAGGATTTCTCTCCCACGTTGCCAGGAAGGTCCACACCCCTGGGAGTCATGTTCCACATGGACAGGGGGAGGGTGGTGAGTTTGTTTGTTGTGTTGGCTGGAGAGAGAGGCCACATCTGAGCAACAAAAGAGGTTCTCTTGGGGGTGACTCTTAGGCCTAATTTTAAGGAGGCTTGACCTATCCCTTGTGGGGATAAGTTTCCTATGAACAAACCCCAAGATTGGGGGCTCAGCCTATAGCTTTGGTTGTCCACACTGCTTGTGAGAATATCAAGAATTCAACTTGGGGAAGTTGAATTTTCCCCCTTTCTCACTATTCCCTGAAAGGGACTTTGCAAATACTTTTTTATTCACTGTTCAAGTCACTCTGGGATTTATCGGGGCATCACTCTGGACAAACTAACAAAATCTCATGTCCTACTCAAGGTTCCGTGTACTTATGGTATTCAATTAAGCTGTCTACATAAGTTATATAGGAAATGCACTAGTCACAATATAAATTTTGTACCAAATAAACATTTTTTGCTTTAGTCTCACACATAAGGTAAAATTTAAAAATATTAATTACCATCTATTTTCAGAACTCTGCAGTAATGACATTCCTTTGTTCTTCCTCATGCAAAAACATTTTTAAATTTGTACATTTGGTCACTATCATTATACACTCTAGGCATTCCTAGATTATAACATCTCAGTCTTTATCATCTGTCTTTCTTTCTGATTTCATTTGTGCCCCCAATCCTCCTCCCTCTATCATTCTCATATTCAGCTTCATTCAGTGTTTTAACATAATTGTGTTACATTTAGGTAGTATTGTGCTGTCCATTTCTGAGTTTTTACAATCAGTCCTGTTGCACAATCTGTATCCCTTCAGTTCCAATTACCCAATATCTTACCCTATTTCTATCTCCTGATGGTCTCTGTTACCAATGAAATTCTCCAAGTTTATTCACTAATGTCAGATTATATCAGTGAGACCATACAGTATTTGTCCTTTTGTTTTTGGCTAATCTCACTCAGCATAACGTCCTTAAGGTCCATCCATGTTGTTACATACTTCATAACTTTATTCTGTCTTAGAGCTGCATAATATTCCATCATATGTATATACCACAGCTTGTTTAGCCACTCATCTGTTGATGGACATTTTGGCTGTTTCCATCTCTTCGTAATTGTAAATAATGTTGCTATAAACATTGGTGTTCAAATGTCTGTTTGTGTCCTTGCCCTCATATGCTCTGAGTAGATACCTAGCGATGGTATTGCTGGGTCATATGGCAATTCTATATTTAGCTTTTTGAGGAACCGCCAAACTGCCTTCCATAGCAGTTGTACCATTTGACATTCCCACCAACTGGATAAGTGTGCCTCTTTCTCCACATCCTCTCCAGCACTTGTAATTTTCTGTTTTATTGAGAATGGCCATTCTGGTGGGTGTGAGATGATATCTCATTGTGGTTTTGATTTGCATTTCTCTAATAGCCAGGGAAGTTGAGCATCTCTTCATGTGCCTTTAGGCCATTTGTATTTCCTCTTCTGAGAAGTGTCTGTTCAAGTCTTTTGCCCATTTTGTAATTGGGTTGTCTGTCTTTTTGTGGTTGAGTTGAACAATTTCTTTATAAATTCTGGATACTAGACCTTTATCTGATATATCATTTCCAAATACTGTTTCCCATTGTGTAGGCTGTCTTTTTTACCTTCTTGGAGAAGTTCTTTGATGTGTAATAGTGTTTAATTTTGAGGAGTTCCTCCCATTTCTTTCTTTCTTTCTTGAATGCTCTTGCTTTGGGTGTAAGTTCTAGGAAACTGCCTCCTAATATAAGATTTATAAGATATTTCCCTCCGTTTTCTTCTAACAGTTTTATGGCCTTAGATATAATGTTTAGATCTTTGATCCATTTTGAGTTAATTTTTGTATAGGGTGTGAGATATGGGTCCTCTTTCATTCTTTTGCATATGGATATCCAGTTCTCAAGGCACCATTTATTGAAGAGACTGTTCTGTCCCAGGTGAGTTGGCTTGACTGCCTTATGAAACATCAATTGTCTATAGATGAGAGGGTCTGTATCTGAACACTCTATTCTATTCCTTTGGCAATATATCTATCTTTATGCCAGTACCATGCTGTTTTGACCACTATAGCTTCATAATAGCCTTAAAGTCAGATAGTGTGAGACCTCCGACTTCATTTTTTTTCCTCAGGAGACTTTCAGCTATTCAATACACCCTGCCCTTGCAGACAAATTTGGTTATTGGTTTTTCTATTTCTGAAAGTTAAGTTGTTGGGATTTTAATTGGTATTGCATTGAATCAGTACATCAATTTAGGTAGAATTGACATTTTAACTATATTTAGTCTTCCAATCTATTGGAAGTATGAACGTATGAACACAGTATGCCCTTCCATCTATTTAGGTCTTCTGTGATTTCTTTTAACAATTTCTTGCAGTTTTCTTTGTATAGGTCTTTTGTCTCTTTAGTTAAATTTATTCCTAAATATTTTATTCTTTTCATTGCAATTGTAAATGGAATTCTTTTCTTAATTTCCCCCTCAGATTGTTCATTACTAGTGTATAGAAACACAACAGATTTTTCAGTGTTGATCTTGTAACCTGCCACTTTGCTGTACTCATTTATTAGGCAGTTTTGCTGTAGATTTTTTGGGGGTTTTTGACATATAGTATCATATTATCTGCAAACAGTGAGAGTTCTACTTCTTCCTTTCCAATTTTGATGCCTTGTATTTCTTTTTCTTGTCTAATTGCTCTGGCTAGAACTTGCAACACAGTGTTGAATAACAGTGGTGATAGGGGACATCCCTGTCTTGTTCCTGATCTTAGAGGGAAAGTTTTCAGTTTTTCCCCATTGAGTATGATGTTAGCTGTGGGTTTTTCATATATTCCTTCTATCATTTTAAGGAGGTTCCCTTGTATTCCTATCCTTTGAAGTGTTTTCAGCAGGAAAGGATCTTGAATCTTGTCAAATGCCTTCTCTGCATCGAGATGATCATGTGATTTTTCTGCTTTGATTTGTTGATATGGTGTATTACGTTAATTGATTTTCTTATGTTGAACCATCCTTGCATACCTGGGATGAATCCTACTTGGTCATGATGTATAATCCTTTTAATGTGTTGCTGGATTCGATTTGCTAGAATTTTGTTGAGGATTTTTGCATCTATATTCATTAGAGAGATTGGTCTGTAGTTTTCTTTTTTTGTAATATCTTTGCCTGGTTTTGGTATGAGGGTGATGTTGGCTTCATAGAATGAATTAGGTAGCTTTCCCTCCACTTCAATTTTTTTGAAATTTTGAGCAGGGTTGGTACTAATTCTTTCTGGAATGTTTGGTAGAATTCACATGTGAAGCCGTCTGGTCCTGGACTTTTCTTTTTGGGAAGCTTTTGAATGACTGATTCAATGTCTTTACTTGTGATTGGTTTGTTGAGGTCATCTATTTCTTCTTGAGTCAAAGTTGGTTGTTCATGCCTTTCTAGGAACTTGTCCATTTAATTTATATTGTTGTATTTATTAGCATAAAGTTGTTCATAGTATCCTGTTATTACCTCCTTTATTTCTGTGAGGTCAGTGGTTATGTCTCCTCTTCCATTTCTGATCTTATTTATTTGTGTCCTCTCTCTTCTTCTTTTTGTCAATCTTGCTAAGGGCCCATCAATCTTGTTGATTTTCTCATAGAATCAACTTCTGGTATTATTGATTTTCTCTATTGTTTTTAGGTTCTCCATTTCATTTATTTCTGCTCTAATCTTTGTTATTTCTTTCCTTTTGCTTGCTTTGGGGTTAGTTTGCTGTTCTTTCTCCAGTTCTTCCAAGTGGACAGTTAATTCCTGAATTTTTGCCCTTTCTTCTTTTTTGATATAGGCATTTAGGGCAATAAATTTCCCTCTTAGCACTGCCTTTGCTGCGTCCCATAGGTTTTGATATGTTCTGTTTTCATTTTCATTCGCCTCGAGATATTTACTAATTTCTCTTGTAATTTCTTCCTTGACCCACTGGTTGTTTAAGAGTGTGTTGTTGAGCCTCCACGTATTTGTGAATTTTCTGGCACTCTGCGTATTATTGATTTCCAACTTCATTCCTTTACAATCTGAGAAAGTGTTATATATGATTTCAATCTTTTTAAATTTGTTGAGACTTGCTTTGTGACCCAGCATATGGTCTATCTTTGAGAATGATCCATGAGCACTTGAGAAAAAGGTGTATCCTGCTGCTGTGGGGTGTAATGTCCTATAAATGCCTGTTAAGTCTAGCTCATTTATTGTAATATTCAAATTCTCTGTTTCTTTATTGATCCTCTGTCTAGATGTTCTGTCCATTGATGAGAGTGGGGAATTGAATTCTCCAACTATTATGGTAGATGTGTCTATTTCCCTTTTCAGTATTTGCAGTGTATTCCTCACATATTTTGGGGCATTCTGGTTCGGTGCATAAATATTTATGATTGTTATGTCTTCTTGTTTAATTGTTCCTTTTATTAGTAGATAGTATCCTTCTTTTTCTCTTTTAACTATTTTACATTTGAAGTCTACTTTGTTGGATATTAGTATAGCTACTCCTGCTCTTTTCTGGTTGTTATTTGCATGAAATATCTTTTCCCAACCTTTCACTTTCAACCTATGTTTATCTTTGGGTCTAAGATGTGTCTATAATACCCAAGTAGACCCTCCTAAGGGTGGGGGGGGGGGCAAAAATGCATCATACAGATAGGGCAAGAAACAAGAAAACAAGAACTGAAAAATTTTCCTCTGTTAAACAAAACCTAAGCTAGTGGTCCAGAAAGAGCTGAACTGAATGTCAAAGAACAGACTGACAACAAATCCATCCAGCAAGAAAACCCTAGGTAAAAGAAATGAAAACAATCTCCAGAATAAACTAATTGAGGTAATTAAATGCCTAGACACTAGCAAAAAATAACAAACCACACTAGAAAAACTGAAGATATGGCCCAGTCAAAGGAACAAATCAACAATTCAAATGAGATACAGGAGTTGAAACAATTAATTAAGAATGTGCGAACAGACATGGAAAACCTATCAAAAATCAAATCAATGAATTGAGGGAGGATATAAAGAAGGCAAGGAATGAACAGAAAGAAGAAATCACAAGTCTGAAAAAACAAATCACAGAACTTATGGGAATGAAAGGCACAGTAGAAGAGATGAAAAAAACAATGGAAACCTACAATGTTATATTTTGAAAGGCAGAAGATAGGATTAGTGAACTGGAGGATGGAACACCTGAAATCCGACAAGCAAAAGGAAATATAGGGGAAAAAATGGAAAAATATGAGCAGGGATTCAGGGAATTGAATGACAATATGAAGCACAAGAATATACGTGTTGTGGGTGTCCCAGAAGGAGAAGAGAAGGAAAAAGGAGGAGAAAAACTAATGGAGGAAATTATCTCTGAAAATTTCCCAACTCTTATGAAAGACTTAAAATTACAGATCCAAGAAGTGCAGCATACCCCAAAGAGAATAGATCCAAATAGACGTACTCCAAGATATTTACTAATCAGAATGTCAGAGGTCAAAGAGAAAGAGAGAATCTTGAAAGCAGCAAGAGAAAAGCAATCCATCACATACAAGGGAAGTCCAATAAGACTATGCATAGATTTCTCAGCAGAAACCATAGAGGTAAGAAGACAGTGGGAAGATATATTTAAATTACTAAAAGAGAAAAACTGCCAACCAAGAATTCCATATCCAGCAAAAATGTCCTTCAAAAATGAGAGAGAAATTAAAATATTTTCAGACAAAAAATAACAGAGTCCAGGCCGAGATGGCGGCTTGGTAAGGTGCGTGCATTTTAGTTCGTCCTCCAGACCAACTACTAAATAACCAGAAACAATACAGAGCAGCTCCCGGAGCCATGACAGAGACTGGACACACAGAGTGCCCCAGTCTGGACCAGCTGGAAGATGATGATAAAGGTGAAGATGAAAAGGATGATGATTTTGATGATGAGGAAATGAATGAAAAACTCCAGTGAATAAATCTATACAAGATACACCAGCAAAAAATGGACAGAAATCAAGCCAGAATGGAAAAGACTCACAACCATCAACACCACGATCAAAAGGTCAAAAATCCTCAAAAACCAGCTGGATCGGATGCGAGTCTCCGCGGCGGTGAGTTCCCGGAGCCTTGTGCACTACCCCAAGCTGCGGCGGCCGGTGGTCAGCACCCCTCCCTCACGGGCGACTTACCCGGACCGGCTGCGAGGCTCCGAACAGCGAGTTCCCCAAGCCGCGGCAGCCAGCGACTGGCGCCCCTCCCCCACAGGCGGCTTCCCAGACCAGCTGCAAGTCTCCGGACCGGTGGCAAGAAAAAAAATCCTAAAAGACCAAAAGGACCTAGGACTGTAGAAGACATTAAAGCAAAAGTGAAAGCAAGTAGAGAAAAAGGTGTTTCTCTTTCAAATGAGGAAGCCAAATTCATCAATTACATAAAGAATTGCTACCAGATGACTGATCAGAAGGCTACTTAAGATGTCTGACAGTGGCAGAAGTCTCTTTAAGAATTACTAATTCTTTGGAATTACCAAATGACCCGGAATTCCCACTTCTAGGTCTATACCACAAAAAATTGAAAGCAGGGACTTGAACAGATATTTGTCACCAACGTTCGTAGCAGTATTGTACACATAGCCAAAAGATGAAAGCAACTCAGTGGTCCATCGACAGATGAATGGAAAAATAAAACGTGGTATATACATACAATGGAATATCATTAAGCCATAAAAAGGAATGAATACCTGATACATGCTACAACACAGATGAACTTTGAAGAAATCCTACTGAATGAAATATGTGAGTCACAAAAGAACAAATATTGTTTTATTTCACTTATATGAAATACCTGGAATAAGTGAAATCATAGAGACAGAAAACAAATTTCAGATTATCAGGGGTGGGTGAAGAAATTTTGGTTATTCATAGTAGTGATGGTGGCACAATGTTGTGAGTGTAATTGGTGTCACTGAATTGTACACATATAAATGGTTTAAATGGGAAATTTTATTTTGTATATATTTTACAACAATAAAATTTTTAAAAAAACAAAAATCATTATAAATTGCCATATTTACAGACTACACAAAACTTATCTAATCTAAGCAAACCAGGAGTAGAATGTAACTTTCACATCATGATAAAGAGCATGTGCAAAAAACCTTCAATTAATATTGTTTCCAAAGTTAAAGACAAAATGCTTTTCCTTTAAAATCAGGAACAAGACTAGGATATCAACTCTCACCACTTCTGTGCTGATTTAAAACTGTTATGTACCACAGAAAAAGCCATGTTCTTTTAATCCATTCCTGCGAGGGCAGACCTATTGTGGGTGAGACCCTTTGATTAGGTTGTTTTGATTGAGATATGACTCACCCAATTCAAGGTGGGTCTTAATCCTTTACTGGAGTCCTTAGTGAGGATAAAAGACAGAGTTCAGAGTGCTCAGAGAGAGAAATACACAGAAAGCCTAAAGAAAAAATTCCTGCGAGTAGCAAGCAAAGACCCACAGAAACTGAAAGACCCAGAACCTGAAAGCAGCGAAGCCAGCCATGTGCTTTCCCAAATGACAGTGGAACCCCAGATACCATCAGCCTTCCTTCAGAGAAGGTATCATCCTGTTGATGGCCTTAAAACTGCAAATGTATAACTAACAAATCCCCATTGTAAAATCCAACCTATCTCTGGTATATTGCATCTGGATGCTTTAGCAAACCAAAACAACCCCCATTCAACATTTTACTGAATTTTCTATCCAGTGAAATATTGCAGGAAAAAAATATAAAATAGAAAGGATTAAATAAAACTGTACCTATTTGCAGACAGCATGATTATTTACATAGAAAATAGTAAAGAATATTTACCAAAAATTCAAGAACTAATACACTAACAAAGACAGATGGAAACTAAAATTTTAAAACAGTACCATTAAAATTTTTTTTTAAATATCGAATCTATTTTCAGGACCTATATGCTGAAAACCTTAAAATACTGATGAAAGAAATCAAAGGATCTAAGTAAATGCAGAAGCACACTGTTTAGAAGTCTTGCTATAACCATGATGTCAATTCTTCTCAAATTTATCTGTAGATTTAATAAACCTCTGATCAAAATCCCTACAGGATTTTTTGAAGCTATGGACAAGGTGATTCTAAAATTTATATGAGAATGCAAAAGAACTAGACTAGCCAAAGTAATTTTATAAAAGAAGAAACAAGAAAAAAGTTGGAGGACTCACAAAACCCAGTTGTCAAAAGAATGTGGTATTAGTGAAAAGATGAATCAGACAGTATCAGTGGATCAGTATAGGAATTCCAAATATATAGTCACATAAATTTGGTCAATTGATTTCTGCTAAAGATATAAATTAAGTGGAGAAAGAATAGCCTTTCAGCAAATGGTTCTGGAACAACTGGGCATCTATATATCACACACAAAATAGAACCTCATTCCTTACTTGATACCATATATAAAAATTAGCTCATAATGGATTATAGAAATAAATATAAAATATAAAACTGTGTAACTTTTAGAAGAAATCATAGATGAAAATCTTTGTGACTTGAGGGAGATTAGGCAAAGAGTTCTTAGATATGACACCAAAACCAGGAGTCATAAAAGAAAAATTGATAAATTGGACCTCATCAGAATTAAAAGCCTTGGCTCTGCATTCTTTGTTAAAAGAGTAAAAGACAAGCCCTAGACTTGGAGAAACTATTTGCAAATCACAAACCTGACAAAGGATTTGTATCCAGAATATGCAAAGAATTCTCAAAATGCAACAGTAAGAATATAAACAACAAATGGCAAAAAAAAAAAAATGGTAAAAAGGTTTGAAGAGAAAGTTTATCAATGAAAATATATGGTTCCTAAATAAGCACATCAAAATATTCTCAATATCATTAGTCCTTAGGGAAATGCAAATGAAAATCACCATGAGATACCACCACACACCTATTAGAATGGCAAAAATTACAAAAATAACTGGCATTGCCAGTGCTGGCAAGTGGGTGGAGCAGTGGAAACTCCCATATACTGCTGGTTTGCTAACACTAAATGGAACAGTGACTCTTTACAAGTTTGGCTGTATCATAGAAAGTTAAACATATACTTGATATGACTCAGCAATCTCACTCTTAGGTATTTACCCTATATTATAAATAAAAATTTATGTTGACAAAAAAAACCTGGGCACAAATGTTTATAACAGCAGTTCTCATAATTACCCCAAACTAGAAACAACCTCAAAGTTCTTCAATGGACAAATGGGTAAACAAACCATGGTATACTATTCAGCAATAAAAAGGAATGACTACTGAGATACACAACAGCATGGTTGAATCTCAAGTGCAATATACCAAGTTAAAAAAAGTCACTTTTTAAAAGGCTACATTTATATAACATTCTGAAAAGAGCGGAACTGTAAAAAGGGAAATAGGATCAGTGGTTGCCATAGAGACTACATAGTGGGTAATAAGAGAGAATTTGGGGAGTTGGGAAATTGTTCTACATCCAGTTTGTGATGTTGCATTTATGTACCCCAGGAAAAGACATGTTATTAATCTTAATCCCATTCCTGTGGGTGTGAACCCATTGTAAACAGGACATTTTGAAGATGTCATCTTAATTAGGGTGTGCTCATCTGAATGGGGGAGGGTCTTAATCATATTACTGGTGTCTTTTATCAGCAGAAGAAATTCAGATACAGTCAGAGGAAGCCACAGAGAGAAGTCAGAAGCCAAAAGTCAGCAGAACCCAGAAGTCAACAGAAACCATAACAGAAAGGAAAGGATGTTACTGTGTATTGGGAAAGTCAAGGAACCCAAGGACTGCAAGACAGCCAGAATACTAGTGACCCCAAGAGGGCCACATCTTGTAGCCAACACCTTAACTTAGACTTCTGGCCTCTGATACCATAAGCCAATAAATTCCCATCGTTTAAGCCAACCCATTGTGGGTATTTTTCATAGCAGCTGGAAAACTAAGACAATGTATTAACAGTCATAGAAATGTATGGCAAAGAAGGCTAATTTTACTGTATATAAATCAAGAGTAATGTAGATATTAAAGTGCAACGTATTTGAATTACTTTTAAAAACAAACCACATTGCCTTGTATACATATCCAATTTCTCTGTAGTTAATTTCGCTAATTACTACCTTTAACGATATTAACCAACATTTATTTTTCCAGACACTAGAAAACTGGAAGATAGGCAAATACAGCTACTTTTTTTCATGAGCACATATTTTATTTCACTTTAGCAAATTTTAGGGTGGCAAAATAAACATATCATTTAACATTATGTAAAGACATTTGCATATCCTATTAAGTTATAGTCATTCTAATTATAAAAATACTGGGAAATTAAAAATTATATTTAATGACCAAGTTTTATATTTTCCTTGCAGAGAAATTGCCCAGATATCCAAAGATCATTTATTAAATTGCACGATTTAACATTAGTCTGAGGTCTTAGAGTGACTAAAGTTCAGACTGTTTAAGTCCTTTGATTTGTAACATTACAATAGTTCACAAGATAAACAATTTGTGCAAACATTTATACCTTGCAAGACCCATAGAACTAATGAAGGAAATTTAAATACTCAAAGTAATGAGAAATTAAACCCAAGTATTTAACTACTTAAAAAATTGCACAAACAGGGAAAAGACCTAGAGTGTTGTTAAGCTAAAATTTAATCACTCTAATTTGTCCAAGGGCTCATCTATTTATCGGCCATATTTTAAGACTCTTGAATTCATTTCAAAAGCTCTGAGTATCTACCTTTCGTTACCTGGAATCCAAGACCATTAACCAAATTTGTAGTTAAGCTTTTTCATCTAAGTTACTGTTTTGGCTGGGGAAAACATATACAAAAAACCACAGTATAATATTTCTCTTTCTTTTGGAAATACATGGCTATTTATCTGAAGTAGATACTTCTGCAGTGTGTGTGTTAGTACAGAACAATGTTTAATGACCAGTTAAACTCCAAAATTGCCCAAGTATAGGGAAAAGGAGAGGGCAAGGGAGAACAAAAGAAAAAAAAAATGTAGCTGGACAGACATGAAATTGTAATTGTAAAAGGTTAGTTATCTCTTCTCCGCAAGGAGGGAATAGGCTTCGAATCAGAAAAACCCATTTTCACATGCACACACTCACACACACAGGGGAGGGGGGAGGAAAACATTAAGATAATGCAGCCAGTTTAAACAACTCGGGCCCTTGACAAGTCCATCAAGATGTACAATTTCAAAGTCAATACGTCTTAGTCCCTAAAGGATAAAAGAAGCGGGGGGGGGGGGGGGGGGGGGGGGGGGAGGCAGTTTTCTTTTGTTATAAAAGTGATCTCACATTTAAATTGACAAGGCAGAATCTTCTCATGAGGGTTTCTTCTCATTTCCTTTGAATGCACCTCTCGAATGATTTTGTTCTTGTCAGTATTTCCATGAAGTGGCCACTGCAGCGTCAGATTGCCCTTCATGGATTTATGGCAGTTAGAGAGGTATGCATGTGAAATTTAACAGGAAGGGAGGAGGCATTCAGGCAAACAGACTAAGATCCCATTAGAATTGCAGTGATTTCTAAGGGTGATATTTGTGCAAACCTCTGATCTCTAGTAATTGGCCAAAGATTGTCATCAACTGGGGTCCAGTGAATCCTCCCTCTCTAGATAGATGAAATCAAATGAGCTAATTCTCAAGGATACAAAGATGGGGTTGAGGAAAATCCGCATAAGTTGTTGAAAAGGTAACAACTTTGGGCAGATTGTCCAAAGAAGTTTGATTTGACATTCTTACTGCTGACTTGAAGATACACGTATCAGGCCTATGTCTATCTACTCCCTGTAGCGTTCCTCTGATACAGCAAAGTGAGAAGCAAAGACAACGACACAAACAGGAGCAGGTTTCACCAAGGATAACAGTTTTCAATCAGGAAGAGCCAATCATCGATTGTATCTGGAGTCTACTTAGACCTTGTAAAAAATGACCAAATGGGACCTTTATATAAGGTGGAATGCATGACAGACTAAAGATTTCATTTGATAATGGAAATTATGTAATGCATAGCTCTCAATTGTTTCTGAGATTGGGCTTGTTGAGAATTTCTTACTCATAGGCTTACATGGAGATTATAATTTTTACTAATTAATTTCAATTAATTAACCTACTGAGTAATTTGAGATTTGCTTTCATTAATGGATTCTGAGGCATAAGTATACCATTTAGGATATATTTTGAATTATAAGTGATGATAAACTTGTAAGGATACAGATATGAATAAGATCTTGTCCCAATTTTGCAAGTTTTAGTCTAGGCAAAAAGATAGGTATACTACCATCATTTAAAATAAAAAGGCATCCTTGTCTTGTTCCTGTCTTTAAGAGAATGTATGTTTCAGTGTTTAAAATTATATTTACTATTAGTTTATGATAAATACTTCTTAAAACTCAAATTTTGTAAATGTTTTCCAATTCTCATTCTCTAAGAACTTTCATCAAAATTATGGTTGAATTTTATCATGTCTTTTCTGCATCTCTTGATATGGTCTTGTGGTTTCCTGCTTTAATAAAGGTTCTAATATTAGACTGCTTTTTTATTCCCATGTGAAACACACTTGCTTTATACTTCTTTATTATACTTCAAAAATGCTTCTATAACATTTATTTAGAATTTTGGCATCTGTATTCATAGGTGCTATTTCAAGTTTCACTTAGCTTAACTAGAACTAGGGATCAGTTTAAAAAACCACTAGGAATTCCTTGTTTCAGAACAACTAGGAATTCCTTGATGGGGTATTTCTCTAAAATGGTCCAGTCCTGTTGCTTTTCTGGGTAAGTATCTTTTCAGTTTTTCTTACCTCTTGGATCCATTTGATGATTCCACAGTTAACTCTATGAGGTTGTCTGGTGGGGGCAATTTCTATAGTTGACCAGGGCAAACACAGCTCCGACTTTCTGCCTATCTGGTCTAAGGATCTATCCAAAGTTTGTATCTCTTCTTGGTCAGTTTGTTAATTTTTGTCTTCCTGGTATATGCTGTATTTAATCTTGATTTTCAGATTTTTCATGGAGTGTAAATTGTAGCCTCTCAAAATTTAAACAGCTCTCTAGATTTCATATTATTATTTATAATAGATTAGTGTTTTTATTTATTTCCTTTTTATTTCTTGGTAAAGAGGTAGTAAACAAAACAAGATCTAAAACCATGAATTCTTATAAGTGCTAGTGTTTATGTCATGTTTCCAATCTGTTTTTGTTTCCTGATATTATATTTAGCCTTCACAACATATCATGAGGTAGATCTAAACTGAAAGCCTATGAAATATTTTTTAGGACACTATGCCAATTTTCTGTAGCTGGCCTATTGAAATCTGTATCTCTGTATTTTACCGTTATTACTTTTCATGGATCCCCATTCTTCCCTTTTCTTTTTACATTTGTAGTTTAGGTATTTGTATCAGTCAGGGTCCTCCAGAAGGTCCTCCAGAAAAACAAAGGCAACAGGATATATAAATATGTAAATATTAAGAAATTTATTATAGGAATTGGCTCATGTGACCATGGGGATTGGCAAGTCTGAATTCCGGGATACAGGTCAAAAGTTGTGAACTCAATGCTTACTTTGAATTCCCCAGGAGAAGCTGTAAGTTGGGAACTTGGATGAAGTGACAGTGAACTCCCTAGGAGAAGTGGTTAGAGATATAAATTTTTCCTTCTGACTGCTGAAACCATCACTTTAAGGCTTCCAACTGATTGGATGAGACTTCTCTCATCGATGAAGGCAATCTCCTTTATTGATTGTAGATGTTATCAACCATAGCTGTATCAATTGACTAATTGTTAGCATCTGAGTTTCCTAGGCTCCTTTACAGTAGCAATCAGGCCAGTGCTTTTTTGATCAAACAACTGGACACCATAACCTAGCCAAGTTGACACATGAAATTAACCAGAGGTAGTATTTCGCTGTCTCTGCAAGAGACAGTAAGAAGTGAGGACAACAAATCAAAAAGGAAAAGATAGGTAATTTTTGTAAAGAAATATCTCTTGCTATCTTATTTGAGTAGGAACAAATATTTATTAGATAACTAAAGTCAATATTCCAAAAGCTCCTATAAGAAGAAGACATAAAAAGGTAGGTATACTGGAATTGTAAATATCAAAAAATTCTGCTTGGGTCATCAGGAACCAGAAGGTAATATTCTTAAATATTTCTCCTAGGGAAGAGGTCCTGGAATTTAATCTGTGTAGGTACAGAAGGCAGAATTAAACTAAGAAAAAATTATCAGGAACAAGATTTTGAATGAGCAGAAGGAAGAAATTTCCAGTAATTTTAGCTGCTATCTGCTGTCCAGAATGGGACAGGTGCCTCATGGTTTAATGAATTCCCTCCAGATAGTCTGAACATCTCATTTTGAGAGTGAAATTGGCTTCGTGGTGGTTTGAAGCTGTATGTACCCCATTAAAAAACATTTTCTTAAATCTAGTCCTTTCCTGTGTGTGTGAACTCATTGCATGTAGGACCTTTTGATGAGGTTACTTTATTCAGGATTTCTTAATTCAGGATGAGTCTTAATCCTGTTACTGGAGTTCTTTATGAGAGAACAAAATTCAGACAAAGAGAGAGAAAGACACAGAAGCCAGAAGCTGAAATCAATGAAACCCATAGGAGAAGGGAGAGACCAGAAGATGCCACTTTGTGCCTTGCCATGTGGCACAGGAGCCAAGGATCTCAGGCAGCCAATCTTCAGGGGAAAAGTATATCTTCAATTTGGACATTTTCCTGGCCTCAAAACTTTGAGCAAATAAATTCCCAATGTTTAACTTGACCCATTTAATTGTATTTATTTTGAGCAGCTTAGAAAACTAAAACAGATACTAACAGTTATAATTACATAACAACATAATTATTTATTGATAATTGCTTTTATTTTATTGATGAATTTATAAAATACTTCTATTTTAAAAATTCTTCTTATATAAAATAATATGCCATCATGCATATTAAAATGAAAATTTTAAAGTGTATGTATTTTATATAGATATTAAAACTATGTAAGCTGAGAATTTTTTTCTTGGTCCTTATTTCAGTACTTTAGTTAATTATAGGTCAGGACCTCTCTGTCTCTATTTCTTCTGCATTTTTCACATGCATCAACCCAATAATTTGCCTGTTTCCCAAAAAACCCACTGACTGGTGGGCTGCCAGCTTCCTGCCAGCTGTGGCAAGTCCTATGGCAAGAATTGCCACCTTAGCTGTGCCCTTGGCTGGGCCACCAATAGCTGGTAGGGCAGCAGGGCAGAAAACCTGTCCTGACGCTTCAAAATAGTGTTTGCTTGCATCCTTTTTTATCACTGAGTGTCCTGCATGATGTCCTTGGAAGGCTTGTGTTAGTTCCTTTGAAATGGTTTGGGCATCTATCCGATTTAAACATGTGTTAAAGTGGGAACTCAGCTAACTCCACAAAATCTCATTTCCTGAAGCTGGAAAAGTGAAAGCCTATTAGATAAATCTGTATCACTCAGTGTTCTCCAGAGAAACAGAATCAATAGGATAGATATATATATTAGGTAAGGAACTGGCTTACCTAATTTTAGGGGCTAGTATGTTTGATGTTATGTTAATTAGATTCAGTTGTCAACTTGGCCAGGTGAGCATACCTAGTTCTGTTGCTGAGGACACAAGCCAATGGTACGTGAACCTCATCTGTTGCTAATTACATCTGCAGTCAGCTAGGAGGCGTGTCTGCTGCAATGAGTGACGTTTGACTTAATTGGCTGGTGCTTAAATGAGAGAACGCAATGTAGCACAGCCTAGCAGCTCGGCATTCCTCTTCTCAGCGCTAGCAGCTCAGCCCAGGCCTTTGGAGATGCAGAAAGAAGTCGCCCCGGGGAAAGTTGTTGGAACCCAGGGGCCTGGAGAGAAGACCAGCAGAGACCATCCTGTGCCTTCCACGTAGGGGCCTGGAGAGAAGACCAGCAGAGACCATCCTGTGCCTTCCACGTAAGAAAGAACCTCAGTGGAAAGTTAGCTGCCTTTCCTCTGAAGAACCAACAAAATAAATCCCCTTTTGTTAAAAGCCAATCCGTCTCTGGTGTGTTGCATTCAGGCAACTAGCAAACTAGAACAGATGTCCATAGTGCAGGCCAGCAATCTGGAAATGGAGTCAGGAGTTAATATTGTAGTCTTGAGACAGAATTTCTTCTTCTACAGGAAACCTCAGTTTTTTATCTTATGGCCCTCAACTGATTGGATAAGGCCCACCTACATTATTGAGGTGATCTTTACTTAAAATCAAATGGTTGTAGATGTTATTCACAACCAACAAAGAATTTTTACAGCAACATCTAGATTAGTGTTTCATTAAATAAGTGGGTACTGCTGTCTAGCCGAATTGATACCTCTGAAGAACTATCACATCTATTAACTTCATTAATGCAACTATTACTTTTAATCTTAAGTTAAAATTTAAAATGTAAGGCAAATGCTAAACTGACAGATCCGCAATATAATTGAGTGTAAATAGGGTCAGTGCCTGGCAAACCAACCTGTCAAGACAGCGGTCATTCAAAGTTGTAATCTCTTTTATTTATACCACACATGCAGAAGGAATTCAAAATAAAAATTCCATGGAGTGTTTTATGTATGTTTAAAATGTGGCAACTTTAATGCATTTTCTTCTTTTCTTCCCCCTTATTAGAGAAGTTGTGAGTTTCTGGAAAAATTATGCACAAAATACAATATTCCCATATATCACCTCACTACCACCTTGCATTAGTGTGGAGCATTTGTTATAATTGATAACAAATTTTTATAATTGCACTATTAATTAAAGTCCATGATTTAACTTAGGGTTCACTGCTTGTGTAGAATAGGTCCAGGATTTAAAAAAAGTTTAATTGTTATCATATAACCAATCTAACATCTCCCCTTTTAATCTTGTTAAGATATGTATTTCAGTGCTGTTAATTGCATTCAGAATGTTGTGCTACCACCACCACCATCCATAAACAAACATTTCCATCATTCCAAATAGGAAACCTGTACATTTAAAATTTTAACTTCCTGTTTCCCATCTTGTCCCAGTTAATTTATATTCTAGATTCTGACTCTATTCTAATGGTTTCAAATCAGTGAGATCAAACAGTATTTGTCATTTGTGTCTGGTTTATTTCACTTGACTTGATATCTTCAAGGTTCTTCCATGTTGTGGCATGTATCAGGGCTTTGTTTCTTTCTATGGGTGAATATTCCATTGTATGTATATACCACATTTTATTTATCCATTCATTAATTGACGGGCATGGGTTTCTTCCATCTTTTGGCAATTGTGAATAATGCCACTATGAACATCAATGTGCAAGTATCTGTTTGAGTCCCTGATTTCAGTTCTTTAGGATATATGCCTAGTAGTGGGATTGTTGCCTCATATGGTAGTTCTAGGCTTAGCTTTCTGAGGAACTGTCAAACTGTCTTCCACAGCAGCTGCACCATTTTACATTGACACCAGTAATGACTGAGTGTTCCTGTTTGTCCATATCTTCTCTAACCCTTGTTATTTTCTGTTTTTGTAATAGCAGCCATTCTAATGGGTGTAAAACAGTATCTCATTATGATTTTAGATTTGCATTTTCCTGATGGTTAATGATGTTGAGCAACTTTTCATGTGCCTTCTAGCCATTTATATATCTTCTTTGGAGAGATATCTATTCAAGTCTTTTGCTCATTTTTACATTGTTTTTATTTATTTTTTTGGTTAAATTGAAGGATTTCTTTATCTATTCTGGATATGAATTCCTTATCAGATATGTCATTTCCAAATATATTCTCCCATTGTGTAGATTGTCATTTTACCTTCATGACAAATTTCTTTGAGGAAAATAATTTGAATTTGATAAGGTCCTCATCAAAACAAAATTGATTATTTTGTAGCCTATGCTTTAGGAATAAAGTCTAAGAAACCATTGCCCAACACAAGGTCCTAAAGATGCTTCACTACATTTTCCTATAGGAGTTTGATAATTCTAGCTCTTATATTAAGTTCTTTTTTTTTTTATTCTTTTTTTTTAATTTTTTTATTAATCAAAAAAAAGAAAAGAAATTAACACAACATTTAGAAATCATTCCACTCTACAAATGCACTCAGTAATTCTTAGTTTCATCACATAGATGCATGATCATCATTTCCCAGTACATTTGCATCGATTTAGGAAAAGTACTAGCAAAACAGCAGAAAAAGATATAGAATGCCAATATAGAGAAGAGAATTAAAATAATAATACTAATAATATATATATATAAAGGAAAAAGAAAAAAACAAAAACAAAAGATACAAACACACAAACAAACAAACAAAAAACCATATTTCAGGTGCAGCTTCATTCAGTGTTCCAACCTAGTTACATTACATTTAGGTATTATTGTGCTGTCCATTTTTGAGTTTTTGTATCTAGTCCTGTTGCACAGTCTGTATCCCTTCAGCTCCAATTACCCATTATCTTACCCTGTTTCTAACTCCTGCTGGTCTCTGTTACCAATGATATATTCCAAGCTGATTCTCGAATGTCGGTTCACATCAGTGGGACCTTACAGTATTTGTCCTTTAGTTTTGGGCTAGACTCACTCAGCATAATGTTCTCTAGGTCCATCCATGTTATTACATGCTTCATAAGTTTAGTCTGTCTTAAAGCTGCATAATATTCCATCGTAGGTATATGCCACAGTTTGTTTAGCCACTCGTCTGTTGATGAACATTTTGGCTGTTTCCATCTCTTTGCAATTGTAGATAATGCTGCTATAAACACTGGTGTGCAAATGTCCGTCTGTGTCTTTGCCCTTAAGTCCTTTGAGTAGATACCTAGCTGTGGTATTGCTGGGTCGTAATCCATTCTGCCATTCTATGTCTTTTGATTGGGAAATTCAGTCCATTAACTTTTAGTATTATTACTGTTTGGATAATATTTTCCTCTACCATTTTGGCTTTTGTATTATATATATCATATCTGATTTTCCTTCTTTCTACACTTTACTCCATACCTCTCTCTTCTGTCTTTTCGTATCTGACTCTAGTGCTCCCTTTAGTATTTCTTGCAGAGCTGGTCTCTTGGTCACAAATTCTCTCAGTGACTTTTTGTCTATAAATGTTTTAATTTCTCCTTCATTTTTGAAGGACAATTTTGCTGGATATAGAAGTCTTGGTTGGCAGTTTTTCTCTTTTAGTAATTTAAATTTATCATCCCACTGTCTTCTAGCTTCCATGGTTTCTGCTGAGAAATCTACACATAGTCTTATTGGGTTTCCCTTGTATGTGACAGATTGTTTTTCTCTTGCTGCTTTCAAGATCCTCTCTTTCTCTTTGACCTCTGACATTCTAACTAGTAAGTGTCTTGGAGAACGCCTATTTGGGTCTATTCTCTTTGGGGTGCGCTGCACTTCTTGGATCTGCAAATTTAGGTCTTTCATAAGAGTTGGGAAATTTTCAGTGATAATTTCTTCCATTAGTTTTTCTTCTCCTTTTCCCTTCTCTTCTCCTTCTGGGACACCCACAACACGTATATTTGTGCGCTTCATATTGTCATTCAGTTCCCTGATCCCCTGCTCAAGTTTTTCCATTCTTTTCCCTATAGTTTCTGTTTCTTTTTGGAATTCAGATGTTCCATCCTCCAGTTCACTAATTGTAGCTTCTGTCTCTTTAGATCTACCATTGTAGGTATCCATTGTTTTTTCCATTTTTTCTTCTTTGTCCTTCACTCCCATAAGTTCTGTGATTTGTTTTTTCAGATTTTCTATTTCTTCTTTTTGTTCAGCCCATGTCTTCTTTATGTCCTCCCTCAATTTATTGATTTGGTTTTTGAAGAGTTTTTCCATTTCTGTTCGTATATTCAGCATTAGTTGTCTCAGCTCCTGTATCTCATTTGAACTATTGGTTTGTTCCTTTGACTGGGCCATATCTTCAATTTTCCGAGTGTCATCCATTATTTTCTGCTGGTGTCTGGGCATTTGATCAGATTTCCCTGGGTGTGGGACCCAGCTGTTTGAAAGGTTTTTCTGTGAAATCTCTGGGCTCTGTTTTTCTTTTCCTGCCCAGTAGGTGGCGCTCGTGGCGCTCGTCTGTCTGCACGGCAGTCGGCCCGGGAAACCGCGAGTGGAGGGGGGGTCGCTGGCCGCCGCGGCTTGGGAGAGTGCCAGTCCTAATTGCCCAGCTGGCCCGAAACACCAAGCGTGACGGGAGGGCCCCGCTATCCAACATTCCCAGTCAGACCGGGGAGCCACGTGCGTGGAGGGGACCCCAGTCGCCAGCTGCCCCGGCCGGGAAAACGCGCGCCCCTCGGGTATCTCACCGCAGCAGATTCTCCCTGCCCGTTCAGCTGTTCCAGAATGGGGTACGCTGTCTTTTTGGTCTCTGTCGTGACTCCGGGAGCTGTTTCGTATTGTTTCTATTTCTTTAGTTGCTTTTCTGGAGGAGGAACTAAGCCCGCGTCTTACTAAGCCGCCATCTTCCTATATTAAGTTCTTTGATCCATTTTCAGTTGATTATTGTATATGGTATGAAATTGGGGTCCTCCTCCTTTTTTTTTTTGCAAATGGAGATCCTGCTTTCCCAGCACCATTTACTGAAGGAACTATTTTTCCCAATTGAGTGGTCTTTGCCATCTTATCAAAAATCAGTTTGACATAAATGAGAGGGTTAATTTCTGAGCTCTCAATTTGAATCCAATTGTCTATATGTTTGTCCTTGTGCCAGTACCATGCTGTTTTGCTATGTGGCTTTTTAAAAAGTTTTAAGATTTGGAAGTATTAGTCCTCCACCTCCATTCTGCTTTTTCAAGATAGCTTTGCTTATTAAGGGTCCCTAACCTGTTATATAGATTTGATGTTTGGCTTTTCCATTTCTCCAAAGAAATGTATTGGAACTTTGATTGGGATTTCATTGAATCTATAAATTGCTTTGGGTAGTATTGACATTTTATAATATTTAATCTTCCAATCTATGGCTACAGAATGTCCTTCCATTTATTTAGGTCTTTTAAATTTGTTTTAGCCATGTATTTTAGTTTTCTGTGTATAAGTCCTTGACACATAATTCCTTGGTTAGATTTATTCCGAGATACTTCATTCTTTTAGTTGCAATTGAGAATGCATTTTTTCTTGATTCCTTCTTCCTATTGTTCATTTCTTGTGTATATAAACACTGTCAATTTGTGTGTGTGTTAATTTTGTTCATCTATGCTGAATTCATTTATTGGCTCTAGGAACTTTATTGTAGCCTTTTCAGGATTTTCTGTATATAGGATCATATCACCCACAAATTAGAAAACTTTCACTCCTTTCAATTGGATGACTCTTCAATTTGGATTTTCAGTTTGGATGACTCTTCTTTCTTTTTCCTGCCAAATTGCTCTGGCAAGAACTTCCTTTATAATATTGAATAACAGTCATGACAATAGGCATCCTCATGTTGTTCCTGAGCTTAGAGGGAAAGCTTTTGATCTTTCACCATTAAGTAGGATATTCACTGTGAACTTTTCATATATGCCCTTTATCATGTTGAGGAAGTTTTCTTCTCTTCCTAGTGTTCTAAGTGTTTGTATCAAGAAAGGGTGCTTTATTTTAACAAATACCTTTTCTGCATCAATTGAAATGATCATGTGTTTTTTTTCCCCTTCATTTTGTTAATATGGTGTATTATATTAATCAATTTTCTTTTGTTGAACCATTCTTATATATTAGGGGTAAATTCCACTTGGTCATGGTTATAATTCTTTTAATATACCATTGGATTTAGTTTACTAATAATTTGTTGAGGATTTTTGCATCTATATTCATAAGAGATAATGGTCTGTATTTTTCTTTTCTTGTGATGTTTTTAGCTTTGGTGTGAGATTGAGTTGGCCCTGTATAATGACGTAGGAAGTATTCTGTATTCTTCAGTTTTTCGGAAAAGTTTTAGCAGATTTGGAGTTGTCTTCTTGGAATGCTTGGTAAAATTCCACCCCCCCATCCCCACCCAAGGGCGAAAAAAAAAGCTTCTGCTCTTGAAACCCTCCTGTGAAGCCATCTGATTCTGGGATTTCCTTTGTTGGGAGATTTTTAATGACTCATTCAATGTCTGTACCAGTACTTGGCTTGTTGAGATCTTCTATTCCTTCTTGAGTCAATACAGGTAGTTTGTGTGCTTCTAAGAATTTGTTCATTCCGTCTAGTTTATCTAGCTTATTGGCACACAATTGTTCACAGTATCCGTATAGAGTCCTTTTTATATTAGTGGGGTCTATAGTAATGTTCCCTTTTCATTTCTGATTTTCTTTTCAGTCTAGCTAAAGGTTTGCCAAATTAATTGAATTTTTCAAAGAATCAGCTTTTGGTTTTGTTGATTCTCTGTATTGTTTTTTTGGATTTTATTTAGTTTCATTTATCTCCACTCCACTTTTTGTTATCTCATTCTTTCTGATTGCTTTGGGTTTAGTTAGTTCTTTTTCCAGTTCTTTCTGTTTGAAGTTAGGTCTCTAGTGTGACATCTTTCTTCTTTTTTAATACAAATATTTAGAGCTATAAATTTTCCTCTTAGCACGGCTTTTGCTGCATCCTGTGTTTTTGCTGTGTTGTATTTTCATTTTCCTTCACCTTAAGATATTTTGTAATTTTGCTTCTGATTTCCTCTATAACCTATTGGTTGTTTAAGAATATGCTGTTTAACTGTCACATATTTATGAATTTTCCAATAAACTCTCTGTTATTGATTTCTAGCTTCATTCCATTTTGCTCAGAGAATATACATGGTATAATGTGAATATTTTTGAATTTATTGAGACTTGTTTTGTGCAAGACTATGTGGTCTGTCCTGAAAGATGACCTGTGTGCACCTGAGAAGAATGTGCATTCTGTTTTCATTGGGTACAGTATTCTAAATATGACTGTTAGGGCTAGTTCATTTAATGTATTATTCAAGTACTGTACTTCCTTATTGATCTTCTGACTGGAGGTTCTACCCATTTTTCAGAGTCATGTTTTAAAATCTCCTACTATTTATGTAGAACTGTCAATTTCTCTTTTCAAATTTTTCAGTATTTGCTTCATATATTTTGGGCCTCAGCTGTTAAGTCCATGATTATTGTGACTTCCTGTTGAACTGCCCCCTTTATCAGTATATAATGTCCTTATAACTGTTTTTGATTTAAAGTCTATTTTTTATCTGATATTAGTAGAGCCACCCCAGCTCTTTTTTAGTTACTATTTGCATGGTATATTTTTTCCATCCTTTCACCCTCAACCTACTAGTGTCTTTGACTTTAAAGTGAGTCTCTTGCATACAGCATATAGTGGGGTCATGCTTTTTTTTATCCATTCTATGAATCTTTCCCTTTGACTGGGAAGTTTAATCCATTTACATTTATGGTCATTTCAGATAATGCAGGACTTTCTTCTGCCATTTTGCTATTTGATCTTTGTGAATCTTATACCATTTTTGTCCCTCACTTCCATTAATGCCTATGCTTACATATATTTTCTTTTTCTGTTGTCCCGTATTGATTGTCTTCTCATTTCTCAATATATTTACCACTTATTTTATTTGTGGTTACTATTTTATTTGGGGTTAAGATTTAACCTACTAAATATTTAACAATCATATTTGATTTAATACAAACTTAACTTCAGTAACATGTATATATACTTTCCCTATACCCCTCTGTCCTACCACCATTTTTGTACTTGTTATCTCATCTTTGTACATATTTGAAATTAGATTTATCATTATTTTTATGCATTTCATTTTAGCATCTGTAGAAAGTAATCAATGGAGTTATACCAAACAATATATTACAATAATACTGACACTTGTAATGACACAAATGGTTACCTTTATCACAAGTCTTTATTTCTTTATGCTGCTTTGAGCCATTGTCTAGTGTCCTTTTCTTTCAGTCTGAGGAATTCTCTTTAGCATGGCTTGTAGGGCAGATCTAGTGGTGATGAATGCCCTCAGCATTTTTTTTTTAAACTGAGAATGTCTCAATCTCTCCCTCATTTTTGAAAGAAAATCTCACTGAATATAAAATTATTGGCTGACAGTTGTTTTCTTTCAGCATGTTAAGTATTTCAACCCACTGCTTTCTTGCCTCTTTAGTATCTGATGAGATTGGCACTCAATCTAATTGGGATTCCCTTGTTCCTAACACATTACTTTTCTCTTACAGCTTTCAGAACTCTCTCCTAGTTCTTTGCATTCAGTAGCGTAATCAATATATGATGGATATATTTTTCTTCATGTTTATCATATTTGGTGTTTCTGAGCTTCTTGATTGTGCATATTCACATTTTTTCCTAAGTTGGGGTAATTCTATGTCATTATTTCTTCAAATATGCCTTCTTTTTCTGTTTTTCTTCTCCTTCTGGAACTCCCATATAATGTGTATATTATTGTGCTTGACAACGTCCCAGGGCTGTCTTAAGCTATTTTCACTTTTAATATTTTTTTCTTTCTACTCCTCTAACTCATTTCAAATATCTTTTCTTCAAGTTCATTGATTCTTTTTGTTGCCAGCTCTGATCTACTCTTGAAACTCTCCTAGGTATATTTCATTTCAGTTATTGTAGTATTCAACTCTTTAAAATGCTTATCTCTGTTAACTCTGGGATTTATTCCCTGAAATGTCTGTCTGTTTCTTGGTTTTGTAACCAGCTGTTGATAAGACAGTTTTTCTTGAGCTTCAACCCTCCTATCTGGGTCATTTGCCCAAAGTGAATGCAGTGTGCAGGCTTTTTGCTTTCTTTCCAGCCCCCTGTCTTGTCCTGTGCTTTGCTTAAAGTTGTTTTGGAGTTCCCCTGTTTTCAAGAGTGGTAGGCCCCTCTGTTTTCCAGGAGGTAGACCTCTGTCTCTTGGAAGTTTAAAGATGGCAGGTCTTTGTCCCAGACTGTCTGCCTTTATAATTTTTATTACACTCCTTTCATTGCTTCAGGCTGCTTTTCATTGGAGGGCAAATTCTGGTACGACAGTCATCTAGAGAGTACTTTCGCAAGTTACACTTTCACAAGTTAGTTTCTCCCAGCAAAAATAGGGCCAGGGACCCACAAATGGGGCACAGACTGGCTCCAAAGTGTCCTAGGGTTTCTGAGAGTTTCTCCAACAGTTCCCTAAAGCTGAGCTTTCCTGACCTGTCCATCAAATGTAGTTCTTCAGTTAACATTTCCCCATACAGCCCTGAGGAAACACTGTATCATGGTTTAAAACCATGAACCCCACTTCCTTTTCAGGGCATGGTTGAAACAATGGCTGCTGCAACTCTTCATCCAGGGAGGGTTGAAACAATAACTGCTTCAGAGCCAGGACGTAGTGATTTGAATTTGCTAAGCAAAAGCCATGATCTGTGATCAACCTTGCCGACCCCTGGTCTTGGGGAAGAGGATGTTTATGTCCCTTTTTGTCACAAATGAGCTAACCAGGGCTAGATACCAAGGTGGCCTGCAGCAAGGATGAGATGGGCATCAATAGCTACTGCATGGAGAGAGCAATTGATTATGATTTATCAGCCTCTTCCTCCCGCTCTTCCCTGGATACTATACAGTGTTCTTCTGACCTCTGGAGTTTCAAAATAGTTGTTTCAGACAGTTCCTACCTATTTAATCATCGTTTTGGTGGAAGGACTGAGTCTGGAGCTCCCTACTCTGCCATTTTCCTCAGAAGTTCTCTGGTGCTTTTTGTTTGATGCATTACTCATCAGAAGGTTTCTCCAGCTCCAATGGAGACATCCAAGAAGGGAACAAAGAAGCCAACCTATCCCACTGTGCCTGTCTGAGGTGGGGGCATGGTGAAGCAGCCTCATGTTAAGAGTGTGGATTGTGGAGCAGAGTAATCTGGATTTGAATCTGAGCTGTGCCTCCTGCTTGCTATATGACTTTGAGAAAGCCACTGTATACTACTTAGTGTCTCATTTTCTCCTCTACAAATTGGAGATGACAATGGTAACCTTATATTATAAGGTTATTATGAGGATTAAATGCCCTAACATTTGTAAAACAGTATGCACTATGTAATTGTCTACTAGAGCTATGTAGGAGAAAGTATGAAATAGAAGCTACTGTGTATCCCTCTTCAACTGATTTAGCATTTCTCTTTATTCTACAAACAAAGAATTGCTTCTAGTGCTAAACTAAGAATATTATTGGATATGGTTATGAAGACATAATGACACAATTGCTACTCTCAGAAGGCCCTGCCTATAAGAACATCTTTGCATTGGAAACTTGATTAAGGGCTCTTAGGTCTTTACATTCTGGTTAGGCAACATCCTTAAGATTTTGAAACTCCAAAGCTATCCATGATACTTTCTTCAAAGAGTATCTGCTATAGATAGTAAGCAGCTTCAGGGAGGAAAACTAGAATTAACTGTACATCCCTTCAATCTCCCATCTTGCAAGGAATGACAAATTATGAATGCCTTAAACAGGATCATGACTCATCATCATGTGACCCCTGAAATTATAGTCATAAAAATCAAAATGCTTTATGTGAAAAATCATGTAGCAGCTTCAGTATACTGTAAGATTATTACATCATTCTGGTTTTAGATTGAACTGTCTCTCATTCCATGTTTATCCTAACTCTATGCCACTGTGGGCCATTCAGTTTTTTTTTTTTCATTCTAGAATAAAATGTTCTTTAACTATGAAACTGTTCGAATGAATCACAGCCTAAGAAGTGCATGTGGATAGCTCATAATAAAATAAAAGCATTACCTTTGCTAAAGCATCAGAACATTTTTTTAAGAAGAATTGCCTTGTATTCAAAGGTAATGGCCATGTTTTTGAAGAACAATTGGAAAATACTTGAACTGCTTATTCCTGACATGCTGACTCACCTGAATTCTAGTGCCTCTAGATGGTGCAAGATTGACCTTTGAAATTGGCATGCCAGATTTAGCCACAAAGTAGGGTAATGAGGTTGTAGCAGTCACAGTTTTCACACCACCCCAAATCATCTAGTTAAGATAGTCTCATTTCTAAGTCTTTACTATTCTTCAAAGACTGTGATACAAGAAGCTTGAGATAACATGTCAGAAGGTAGTGCTCTTTTCTTGCTCAAAATCAGGGGTCAGGCTCAAAGCACTTACCCATGGAGTGGAGTTGGCTTAATTAAGATGCAGAAAGTCTCTGAAGAGCTATGTTATAAAGGAGTTAGTTAATAAGGGATAAAGATGAGAGCTGATTAGCCACAGTGGAACATATAAGCACTTCCACAGTTCACAACATTTCCATCTGTTCAAATTCTTGGACCCTTCAAAACAGAAATCTGAGAAAGCAAAGAGGAACACAATTAATGAAGCTCTTCTTCAATTTCAAAGGTTCTTAATATCCCCATAACTTTAGGTAGAAAAGACAAAAATTTGTAAGGCTAGGAACAAAGTTATTAGGAGTTGAAATTTTGTTTATGTAAGGAGTAATTTCGTGCTTGTTTCAGGTATCTGCAATGAAGAAATTGGGGGTCTTTAGTTTCATGGGTAAGAAATCAGATTTTTCATAGGCAAACTCGTTTATTCTTCCAAGTAACTTATAGCTGAAACTCAGCTACATAATTGCATTGATTTGCCTAATGCAGGAGTCAACAAACTATGGCCCACAGGCTCAATGTTGCCTCCACCTGTTTTTGTAAATATTAATTGGAATACAGTTATGCCCATTCATTTAAATATTGTCTCTGGCTGCTGTCACTCAGAGACTATATGGAATGTAAAGCCAAAAAAAAAAAAAATCATTATTTTTCCCTGTTTAAATTTGCTTTGTTGTTGAAAGCAGATACCATAAAAATGAGTTGGCTTTTAACAATGGGAATTTATTAGTTTACAAGCTTATAGTTTTGAAGCCATGAAAATGTCTAAAACATCAAGACAATGCTGTCTTCCTGAAGACCGGCTGCCAGTGATCCTGAAGCCCTCTGTCACATGGCAAGGCACAAAGTTAGAGATCTGAAAAGTGTTGTATACATAGCCATACTTATGCTCCTAGGCCTTAGGCTTCAGATTCTTCTTAACCAAACTAGGCCTCAGTTAACTTCCTCTTTAGAAACGGCCCCAGCTTTCAGCTATCTGCCCAGCAACCTATGACAAGTATATCACCCCACACGCTAGCTACCTCTTCATAGGATAGCATAGTAACCGCATATATCACCCCATATCATACCATCCTGCTTCTCATACCTGATAGGACAAAAGCTAACCACACATTATAATATGGCATAACTCATTAACATACTTGCTTAACTCATTATCATGCTGATATAACCATAGGTATAAACCCCGCACCCCAATCAGAAACAAACACATATCCTACCCTACCAATCACTATTAAACACCATCCCTTCTCCCAGTTATCTCCACCCTCTCCTTACCGCTATATAAACCCTTGTACTTCCACAAATAAACGTCCTGGTGCGCAGACTTGCTATCTCCTCCTGGTCCCGTGGTCGTCATTTCTCTCGTCGGCTGCGCGCGCTCCAAAACCAGCTCGAGCCCCTCGGAGGCGACTGATCATTGCACTCCCTGCTTGCTGGCGCGGAGACCTCTCGAGACCGGGACTTAGCAAACCCCGGCCTCCCCAGGCGGGCGGAGCGCGAGGAACCTCGGCTACCGACCCAGCAGAAAAGGTAGTAGTTTTCCTATTTAGAGTTATTATGTATTTACCTAGTTAACATACAATAAAATTGTTTTTACTGTACAATTCTATGAGTCTAACATATGTATAGATTTGTATAAAAACCAACACAGTCAGTATGCAGAACAGATCCATCACCCTCCCAAATCCCTTATGATATTCCTTTGTAGTCATTCCTTCTCCTCAGCCTGAACCTATGGCAACCACAGATCTATTTTCTGTTGCTATAATTTTGCCTTTTTAGTATATCATATAAATTGAATCATACATGTACCCATTTGAGACTGGCTTCTTTCATTCAGCATAATGGTTTGGGAATCATTCAAGTTTTATACCACGAGTTCGTTCCTTTTATTGCTGTGGTGATTTGAATCTATATGTATCTCAGAAAAGCATGTTCTTAGATCTAATCCATTCCTGTGGATGTAAACCCATAGTCAGTAGGGACTTTCAATAAGGCTACTTCAGTTAAGGTGTGACTCACATTATTCAAGATGGGTCTTAATCCTATCACTGGAGTCCTTTATAAATGGGATAAAAGAGAAAAGGAAAAAAACCGAGCCATGGAAGCATGAAGCTGAAATCAATGGAACCTGTAAGAGAAGAGAGAGAGCAGCAGATGCTGCCATATGCCTCGCCACGTGGCGGAGGAGCCAGGATTATTGGCAACTGGTCTTCAGGAAGGAAGCATTGCCTTGATGATGCCTTGATTTGAGCATTTTTCAGGGTACCTTTGTTTGTTCATTCATTCACCCACTGAGGAATATTTGGGTTGGTTCCAGTTTTTGGTGATGAGTAGAGTTCTATTCATCACCAAAACTGGATATAGCTGTAGTTACTGTGTGAACATATATTTTCACATTTCTAAGGTAAATATCTAAGAATATGAGTGTTCGGTCCTATGGCAAGTGTATGTTTTACTTTACAAGAAAATTCCAAACTGTTTTCCTGAGTGGCTGTGCTATTTTGCATTCTTGGGATATATGAAAGTTCCAATTGCTCTTTATCCTTACTTGATGTTGTCAGTTTTGTTTTGTAAATTTTAACCTTTCTTTCAGGTGTGTAGTGGTATCTCATTGTGATTTAATAATAATGTTGAACATCTTTTGATGTGCTTAGTTGATCATTTATTTTCTTTCAAATCTAGGATACGTGTCTGTACAAATCTTTTGTCCATTTTTTTTTAATTATATTTTTTGTTTCCTCATTGTTGAGCTTTGAGAATTCTTTTGAATATACTTTGTATATTTTGGATATAAGTCCTTTAAAAGATATTTGATTTGCAAATATTTTCTCCCAATTTGTGGCTGGTCTTTTCATTCTCTTAACAGAGGCTTTCACAGAGCAAAAGTTTTAAATTTTTATGAGATCCAGTTTATCGATTTTTTTCTTTTGTGAATTGCACATTTGGTGTCATGTCTAAGAACTCTTTGTCTAACCCCAAGGTCATTAAGATTTTCTCTTATTTTTCTTCTAAATGTTTTATCATTTTATATTTCACATTTAAATCTAGGGGTCAATTTGAGTTAATTTTTGCATAAGGTGTGAGGTTTAATTTAATGTTCAATTTTTGTATATTGATATCCAATTCCAATGATAAAAAGACTATTCTCTCTCCATTGAAACACCATTTCACCTTTGTTAAAAATCAATTGACATATTAGTGTGGGTTTAATTCTGGACCTTCTCTTTTATTCCATTGATCTTTTTGTATGTCTTTTCACCAATAGTCTACCACCTTGATTACTACAGTTTTTTAGTAATTCTTAAAATCAGCAATGTAGCATTGTAATACCTCCAGTTATAATCAGCTATTTCAAAACTGTTTGGGCTCTTCCAGATCCTCTACTTTGCCACATGAATTTTAGAAACATCTTGTTTATACGTAGAAACTCTTTTTGAGATTTTTATGGAATTATGTTAAATCTATGGATCAAGTTGGGAATGATTGACACCTTCATTATGTTGACTCTTCTAAAGCATGAAGACAATATGTTTCTATTTCAAACTTCATTGACACTTTTCATCAGCATTTGTGTAGTATTTACCATATAGGTTCTGCAAATATTTTGATAGATTTTTTACCTAAACATTTCATTTTTTTGGAACTCTTGTAAATGGTCTTTAAAATTAATTTCATTTACCAATTGTTCATTGTTAGTATGTAAGAATACAATAGAGTTTTGTGTGTTAACCCTGTATCCTAAGATCTTATGAGTTCTTGATTTTTTTTTTTGTAGATTCCTTGAGATTTTCTACATGGACAATTTTATGATTCTTGCAAGTAGAATGGTTTTATTCTCATTTTCCATGCAATTGAATATTTTGACACCTTTGATCTATCTATCTATATATCTATCTATCTTCTGAACATTAGGGAACAAGTTGCACACATCATACTCCTTGAACACATAATACTTGCATATACATTTCCTACAAACAAGGGTATTCACTTATGTAATCACTTTAGGTTCATTTATCAGCTCAAGAAATTTAATGTTGATAAGAAGATTACATTCTATATTCCAATTTTTTCTTATGTACCCATTATGTCCTTTTGAACCTTCTCTCCTCCATTCTTAGATTCTGTCCAGTATCATCTATTACATCTAATTGTCATTGTCTCTTTAGTTTCTTATTCTTTCTTTTTTTAATTATGGGGCCATATGTACAACATAAAGCTTCCCGTCTCAACTCTCTGAAGCATACCATTCAGTGGGATTAATCACATTCACTGTATTGCAGTACCCTCACCACCATCCATTACTAGACTGTTCTCTTCGCTCCTAACTGAATCCCTACCCTCATTTTGCATCATTCCCAATTGTTCCTGCCTCCCATCCCAGTCACCTGTACTCTACTTTCTGTCCCTGTGACTTTATGTATTTTTCTGATATTTTCTTTGTGGATACCATGGGGATTACATTTAATGTCCTAAAATTTATAGCAATCTCATTTGCTTTGATATAAAATTAACTTCAATAGTATTCAGATAGTGCATTCGTATACCTGTCCATCCCCCCACCTTTATGTAGCTCTTGCCACAAGTTGCATGTTTTTATTTAATGAGTTCAAAACCACTGTTATTGTTACATTTTATACATTTACCTTTTAGTTCCTGTAGTAAGTTAAAAATGGAGTCACAAACCAAAAATACAATATTATTGGTATTTATTTTCTTTTTACCAGTGTCATTGTCTTACCAGAGATCTTTATTTCTTTATGTGGCTTCAGTCAACTGAAGTCAACTCATGTCAACTCATGTCCTTTCCTTTCTATCTGCAGAACTCCGTTGAGCATTTCTTATAGTGCTGATCTAGTGGTGACGAAAGTCCCTCAGCTTTTGTTTATCTAGTTAAGTGTCTTAATCCCTTTCAAGTTTTTGAAAGACTGTTTTTCCAGATTTAGAATTCATGGATGGTAATATTTTGCTTTCAGCACATAAATATGTCAGCTGAATGCCTTCTTACCTCCATGGATTCTGATAAGAATTTGGCACTTAATTTTATATGTGATACTTTGCTTTTCTCTTGCAACTTTCAGAATTCTCTCTTTTTCTTTGGCATTCCATAGTTTGATTATAACATGGTGCAGTGTGGGTCTATTTTGGTTTCTCCTATTTGGAGACTGTTGAGCAACTTGGATGTGTATATTTATGTCTTTTGCTAAATTTGGTAAGTTTTCAACTATTATTTCTTTGAATAGCCTCTTTGCCCCTTTCTCTTTTTTTCCTCTCCCTCCGGGATTCCTACAATGCATATATTAGTATACTTGATGGTGTCTCACAGATTCCTCAGGCTTTGTTCACTTTTCTTCATTCTTTCTTCTCTGTTATTCATTATCACTTATCTTCAAGTTAACTGATTCCTATTCCAGCTCCAATCTGTCTTCTTACCCTCTAAATAATTTTTAATTTCTGTTTACTGTTGTTTTGTTCCTTTTCACAATATCCATCTCTCTACTGATATTCTCTTTGTGTCCATACATCATTTTCCCGACTTCCTTTATTTCTTTACCCATGCTTTCTCTTAACTCTTTGATCATATTTAGGTTAATTTTTTAAAAAAATCTTTCCTGGAATATACCTCCTCACTGTTGTTTTCTAATGCTTTAAACTTTTATATTTTACTGGGCTATTGCTTACTGTTTCTTTGTAATCATTTCTGAAACCTGGACATTTTGATATGTATTCTCCCTGGAATTTAGACATTGAGATCTCTGTTTCTAAAGCTTGTATCCATCTAATATTCTAATTTATCCCTTGTGTGTGTGGTGTTTTAAATCTTTTTCTCATGTATTTAGTGGCTTCTCAAAAGTTATAATATCCATACTAAACTTTTCACAGTCCATTTAAAATCAATATTTTATCACTTTGGTTAGAATGTAAACCTATGGATTTACCATATGTTTTAGTTCATAAGCTGCCAGAATGCAATATACCAGAAATAGAACTGCTTTTAAAAAGGGAATTTATTAAATTGCAAGTTTACAGTTGTAAGTCCACAAAAATGTCCAAATTAAGGCATTGAGATGAAGATACCTTAACTCCAAAGAAAGGGAAGATTGTGAAGTTTGGGATTTCTCTCTCAGCTGAAAAAGCACATGGTGACATCTGCTAGCTTTCTCTTTTCAGTTCATAAAGCTTCCCTGGGGGCATTTTCCTTCTGCTCCAGAGGTCTCTGGTTGTATGGCCTCTGTTGGTTCTGGTGGCTCTAAAGCTTTTTCCAAAATGGTTCCCTCTTAAAGGGCTCCAGTGAGCAACCCCACCTTGAATGGGTGAAGACACACCTTCATGGAAACTATCTAATTGAAAGTTAAACCCACAATTGGGTAGGTCACATCTCCGTGGAAACAATCAGAAAGGTTCCACCCAGCAATATTGAATGAGGATTAAAGAACATGGATTTTCTGGGATACATAATAGCTTATGTATAATAAATACATAATGCATAATAAAGTACACCATCATATGGGTCCATTTTTCTTCTCCCATTTATGCTATAGTTGTCCCTGTATTACATCTATGTACTTTGAAAACTACATCTGATAATATAAAAATTTTTGGTTTCACCCATCAAATGTATTTTAAAGAACTCAAGGGGAGGTATATTTACCCAAGTATCTACTATTTCTTTTGATTTTCCTTCATTCTTAATATTTCAATATTCAGTCCATGATGAGTAAGGTATGATTTTATGGTCATCTGAAATCACATGGTTAGCTCTAAAAACATGCCAAGAGCTGCTTTTCAAATAGCAAGTAATTATTTCCTGCACAGGACAAGCCTTATTTTTTCCAGCACCGTATAGGTCTTCAAGATGATGCTCCTATATGGGCTTGCAAGCATCTCCATCTACATTATAGAATTCCGTGGCATCCTTATCTAGCATGGATACCACTAGTACTATAGATTCTGCCATGAAATATGGGTTTAAATGCAGGTTGACTGACACCACAGTCTAAACCTGCCATAGAACAATTTCTTGCTTTGTAATAAAACTGGTAGCTCTATTAGTCATTCAATAAAAGGGTAAATAGTTTGGAGTAGTATTCTAAAATTTGGACTATACTGCCTACAAAATCTAAACGATTCATCAGTAATATGTTTCCTTCTTAGTATAGTTTGGTAGAATGACTTGTAATTTACCTTAGTGGGAATGTCTCTGAATACTTCAGTTGCTTATTTGGCAGATCTTTGAAACTTTCTTGCATTTTTTACTACTCTATGACAAAAATGTGCCTAACTTTCTAAATTCTGTCACTAAGTCTGGTTTGTCATCAATATATTAGAAAAGCATGATGTTCCACTGAATGTTCTTTCAGGCTAAATTGTGGGAGAAGAAGGGGAAGAGAAAGAGTGAGAAGGGGAGGGGAAAGGGGAGGGAGTTGGAGAGTTGAGAGAGAGAGAGAGAGAGAATATTCCCTTGGGGTGAGACTGAGAATATAATGTATACTTCTCTCCATGCAGGAGAATATGAGTTGCTTCTGATCCTCCTTCATGTTGGAAATTTAAAAGAATATATTCTACACATATATAGTTGCTGGGGGCCATGTTCATGTTTCAGGAAAGATGTCACATCTGACATAGCTATTAAGATTGGGATTACTACTTGGTTAAGCTTGAAGTAGATCACCCCTTGTCATCTGTCACAATCCGTCTAACTTTTGCAGAGGTCATACAAATAAATTGAACAGGGATATGATAGGAACCACCACCCGAGAAACTTTTAAATCTTTGAAGATGGCACTAATCTCTGCAATCCCCCTGAGATATAAGGTATAAGTGTGAGGTGTGAGGGAGGGGTTGTTGCAGAGGCATTCTAATTGGCCCTTCATGCCATCCTTCCTCTTATTCAAGAGGTAAGGAAAATTACAAGTTCTATCAGTTGAATGTGTATTCCAGTTTTGCACAAAAGGGAAAGGGAAATAACCATAGATCCACTGAACCCACTGCCATGCAAATGTGGTCCAGGACTCTATGTCACCTGGTTTCAAAAGTCTGAACTCTAACTGGGGGCTATGATGACAATGTCAGCTCAGATCCCTATTCAACAGCTCTCAACATGTTGAAGCAATCCCTTTTCCCTAGTGTAAAATTATTTTTTCAGATAGTCACAGACCATGAATAAGAATTGAGAGACTATTGCAATTTTATGGAGCATTACTGGGCCCTGGGTTTCCTGGGCTGTGGTCTTTTACTTGTTTCAGATCTTCAAACTGTGTGGGCGTGTGATTTTTTTTTGCTACGGTGACTGACATCATCCTTCGGATCATCATCTTTTGTCTTATTTTGTTTTGTTTTCTGTTATATAAGTCAAGCTATATTCAAATTCACTTTCCCTCTATTTTGCTCCTAGGTCACTATGACCTATTAACCATTACCACAGATTTCTATGAGTCAAGGTAAACTAATTGTCACTGCGGCCTTGCTTCCTGTTATGGTAATTATGTTAAGATTGCCTCTGATAGTTAAGTACTACCACTGTTCTGCAATCCTAGCATCCCCTTTAATACTGGGATTCTAGTCCCACTGTGGTATCTCCTACTGTCAACCTGGGACTATAAAGAGGCATCTTTGAGCTGCTCAGTGATGCAGGTGTCCCCATCACTGGTGCATTCCTTAGTGAAGGGCAAGCCCTCCCTTTCCGTGGAACAGAGTCAGGTGGTAGATTCTCCTATCTCACATAATTGATCCATTTAAAAATGCCCTTTTCCATGATCCTGATAATTCCCTCATCAATTCATTGCTTAGGTAGTGTTATTTCAACCTCATGTGCTATATGACAATATCATGTGCAAACTTAAAGGAGCCATTCTAACAACTTCTAAAACTGGCTTCAGATGTCTTTGCCAGGACGTTAATAAAGTCCCCCCCACCCCTACTCAGGCTCATATAAATCCCCACCCTAAAGTCTACTGTTCATAAGATCCACAAACATCTCTCATAATAACATATGAGCCATGGCCTTCAAATCTTTTGGTGAATTAAGCACTTTACTTCCATAATAAGAACACTATATCCTGTATTCTTCCCTGCTTGAGCTATGCTGAGGCCTGAAGTTAGTTATCCATTAGGAGTCAGGGAAGATAAGACTAGATCTTAAAGAGGACAAGGGTTATCTTTCAAGGCATCCACCCTCGATGAGACCATTGCATGGTCTTCTGACTGCCTCTCGTAGCAAGGGAGCAGAGCAAGACAGTTCAGAGGAACTGGGCAGTCAAGTCTCTCAGTCAGACCTACATGTCTCCATTTCAGGTCTCTGTGTCCAACTTCTTCTCTAATGGGCATCTATATTTAGTATAAGAAACCTTTGAATCTGAGCATTCATTATACATTGCAGTTGTGCAACCCATATGATTAAATCCTGTGCCTGAATTTCACAGCATGCACTGCAGTTCTAGGAGATAAGGGTCTCTTTAAATGCTGCCCTGGGTGCTTTCTAATCCCAGTTTACCCTGAATTGATGATTGGCATAATTGATCCTGACATTCTCTTTCTTCAAGGCCTCTAAGGCAGTTTACAAAATCTAGCCAGCTTCCCATTCTCGTAATTATATTTGCCTCTATATTATGAAGTACTAGAGCTATTGCATGTGCTAACATTTCCCCTTGAACCTATACCTCATTCCATCATGCTATAGATAAGAGTCTTAACCATTGTGAAGCTTCACTATGTTAGAAGTTAGCCCCCTTCTTACTTATCCTTACCACCTGAAATTTTGCCATCTGGCTTTTGAGTAATTCCATTCCAAAATCCCCTCATGTTTTCTATAGTCACTTCCCATTTTGACTCTTAAGTTGGGTTTTAATGAAATCAAAGCCTGAGACCAGAACTTGGTATGCAGGTATTTTATTTGGGAGGTAATTCCAAGAAGCAGAAATGAGGAAGTAGAGACAATAAGACATGAAAGGGAGAAATGCCAAATACGGAATATTACTGGGCTTGTTGTTGCTGAGAACAACTGGAATTCAATCCCACTTGTGAACTATGAAGAACCTCACGGAATGTGCCTCAGAATTATCTTACTAAAGAACTGGAGGCTGGTCCATTCATGTATAAACTCCCATTCAACATTGTTTCAGCCTTGCCCCTACTGTTATTAACTCTTCTGCACTTTTGAGTTGCAACCATGCATTTACAAATGACCTTCTAAGACTGTGGAGAAGGCCCTGAGGCAGAAAAGTAGAATTCAGGGGGACTGAGTGGGATGTGGCATGGGGCATAAGCCTTCACTATATCTACATTTATAATTGAAGGATATACTAAATTTCAGTTAGAAGTTAGGATGGAATTCATTTTCAATCCAACAGACTTTGGTGACTGTTTATGGTTAAGTTCTAGTGTCAACTTGGCCAAGTGATGATGCCCAGTTGTCTGGTCAGGCAAGCGCTGGCCTCACCATTGCTGCAAGCATATTTTGTGGCTAGTTAATAAACCCTAAGGCTGGTGTATTAAGTCATCAGTCAGTTGATTGCATCTGTGACTGATCACATCTGTGATCAACTAAGGCCTGTCTCCCACAATGAAGTAATCCAATCACTTGAAGGCTTTTAAGAAGAGAGACTTTTTTTTTTTTAAAGGAAAGACAGAGAGAAGGAAGGAAGGAAGAAAGGGAAACATCTTTAAACATTTTCTTGTTTTATTGTATTCTGTTTCTCCGTTTTTGTTACATGGGCTGGGGCCGGGAATCGAACCGAGGTCCTCCGGCATAGCAGGCAAGCACTTTGCCCGCTGCGCCACCGCGGCCCGCCCCGAAGAGAGACTTTTTAGCTGCTTTTTCAGCCAGCAAGCCTCTCCTGTGAAGTTCATCCAGACCCTTCATCGGAGCTTCCAGCTTCACAGTCTGCCCTACGTATTTTGGACTCTTCTATTTCCACGGTTGCGTGAGACACCTTTAAAATCTCGTATTTACAAATCTCTCCTATTAGTTCTGTTTCTCTAGAGAACCTTGACCAACACAGTGACCCATGGACCCTATATTCAAATCCCCTAGTCTAGAAGTTCAGTTATTCCATATTCTCTTTCCAGGCACACAGGAAGACTCACTCTCCAGCCTCCCTTTTAATTAGATTGGTCATGTGACTGAGCAAGAGACGATGGCTACGGGCAGAAATAAAGTTAGCACTACCATCCCTGATCCCTAAAATTCTCCCCCTCTTTGCTTGTCACCCAAAAGGGAATTCAGTGGGAATAGGGTATAGTCATACAGTGGAAGGAAACTGGGTCCTCAGGTATTCATTTGGAAGACAGCTGCTAGGTTGTTTATTTCAGCAGTTAGTGTTATTTTAGCTAATAAAGTTGGTATCGTATTTTACTTAAGAACAGTAGCTTGCCTGATTCTCACTATACTTTGCTCATTGAAGAAAGTGTTAGTCATCACATCATTATTTTATAATCATATGATGAAAATTGACAGAATCATGTTGGTGGTTTGCTTTTAGCTTTTTGGGGATTAGGCAAGAGGTCAGCTCAAAACAGTAGTTAATTGTTTCTAGATACCTGATTGCTGTTCTCCTAGTTAGAGAGCACTGCCCATTGCCACCTTACACTTGAGAGAGAAATCCTTCTTCACAATCGTAAAATAATAAACATGTGAGAAAGAACCAGTCTGCATTCTTTCATCACAATTGGCCAAGAAAAAATCCTGGATAAAATATATGTGAATCAGTGAAAATCAAGCAGGCAATCACTCAGATTTTAGATGAATAAAAAACTGTCTTGTCATCTTTTTTGGATAAGCATAAGGATAACATCTCTCCAGTGTCAGAGGTGGACAGTGACAAAGAAGTAAGAATACTCCCTCTTGTGGTCCTTGAGAAAAATAATCCCTGCTATGACAGCATAGTAAGGAAATTACTGGATTCAAAGATAACTTCAATGGATAATTAGAGACTATCCTTTTCTCTCTGACATGCTTCTAAGGAGCTATGCTAACCATTTTAGGCTATGTTGATATGGATCTTTCTGAGAGTGTCTGTGAACTTGTGCTGCTAACCTCAGGGAGGAAGTAAGGATAGAATAGGAAGAGAAGATTCTTCAAACTGAACCGGAAAAAAGCTGCTTTCCAATTGGAATTTTCTCTGAAGGAAAAAAAATTTTTTTAATTAAATTGTCACTTAATCCCCCTCTTTTTTAAGTGGTTACCCAGTATGGCCCTGCACTTGTTCTTAGGGAAGATTTGATTTAAGAGAAATAAATTGGGTGTTTGGACAATATCTTCTAAAACTTGTCTCTCATTATTATTTTGTGAGGGGGTATAAATATTTCACTAATATGTTATTTTTCCTCCTATTTGAATCTTGTTCAGCAGCTTTATTTTTCTGAAGGATTAGGTGAATGCAAAGCCCCAGAAATAGGAGTTTTCATTTCTCAAAAAATGAAATAGGGATGGCATCATAATTGGAAGACAATACATATCCAAAGTCATCTGTGGTTTGATGTGAAATTATGATTTGTTTTCTCATAATTGAGTCCTTTGCTTTTTTTGCCTCTAATGTTTCACCATTAGAAACATGATATCTTCTGGTTCTGAGGAGGGTTGACATTTGTGTAGGAAATCAATATCTGTCTATCCCTAGCTCTATCTCTCTTTCTTGCTCTTGTTCTCTAGTTAGGGTGTACATATTGTTCTGGTTTGCCCAGAAAAATCCTGGTCTATACTTTTGTCCCAGATTCCCATTTTGTTTAGGATTTGTTACTTTTTATTTTATGTAAATGAAGGTTTTAACTGTTTCAATTTCATTAGTCATAGAATACAACTCTTAAAAGTATTTAAATATATTGTTTAGAAAAATATCTTATATGATATTAGAAACTGATTAAAGTACCTGAGTATCTACCAAGAATAATTATTCTGCTTACGATAGCCTTATAATTATTCTGCTTATGATAACATTAACCTTAATGTTCAGTTCATCAATATAAATAATCTTTTTAATTGTGCTCTAATTACAAATATATGTTACTTTAAGGTAGAATTTTACTTTTGAAAATAGTTTTGGTAGGGTTATTTTATTTATACACCAATATAATTAAAACAATTCTATATTCTGGTTAACAAATAAATATTTTAAAATATATTATTACAATTTTAAACATTCCTTTTTTTCATCATATAGCTGCACATTTATCATTACAATAGACTTTTTAATTTCCTTTTTGTGAAAAATAGCATATATGCAAAAAAGCAATAAATTTCAAAGCATATCACAACAATTAGATATAGAACAGGTTTCAGAGTTTGGTATGGGTTACAATTCCACAATTTTAGGTTTTTACTTCTAACTGTTCTAAGATACTGGAAACTAAAAGAAATATCAATATAAATGATTCAGCAATCATACTCATTTGTTAAACCCTACCTTCTCTGTATAATTCCACCATCACCTTTGATCTTTCTCTCACTCTTTAGGGGTATTTAGGTTATACCCATTCCAACTTTTTCATGTTGGAAGGGGCTGTCAATAATATGAGATACGGGGATGGAACTAGTTGATGTTCTGGAGAGGCTGGCCTCTCTGCATTTCAGGATTTATCTGGTCCAAGGACCGATCTGGAGGTTGTGGGTTTCAGGAATTAAGAATTCCTTTTACTCTCAACTATTCAGTTCAGAAAAATACAAAATAAGTGCACTCTAGTTCTAGATCTAGCTCTACCTCTGACTTGATTAAATCCATCACCATCACTGGTCCACTGGAGGCCCACAGAAAACTTCCATTGTATTTGGTTGCTGGAGTACCTGGCTCCTTGGTGACACAAAGGTAGTAGTCCCCTCATTGCTTCAGGAGGAAGGTAGTAGCAACTTCTGCTGCCTTTTGAACAGTTTGCTGGAGGAAAGGGTAGAGGGTTGCTCCCTGCCTCCACCACTGTGCTAGGATTCCTTCTTCAACTGTGGAAGGAATATATGGGATGCTGAAGAAATGCCTGTGATCTCTTGAAATTCTGGTAATGGAAAGGGGTGATCTCACCAGGGGGAATGAACAAGGAAGATGAACCAAAGCAAAGCCATCTCTGACTTGTAGCTCCTCAGACTAGTAGACAGGTGAGAGATGGGACACAGGTAATAGGAATTGACCAGGTGAAGCCAGGTGACACTCCAAGGAGTTATTTAATCCTCTGCCTAGGAGGACTCTGACTTAGAAGTGTTCAATTGGGACCCCTTAAGTGGGAAGTTTGCTCCATTGACACCTCAGCCAAGTGCAAACCCCAACTACCTGAATCTGTGGGAATTTCTCAACTGGGCAGGATGATCAAAGTTCTAATGGAAGGATCAGTAGATAACATTAACCTGTGAGTTGTCTCATTTTTCATATTAGTGGTAGATATTTCTTGATAAAAATATGCAACATGGAAAGATCAAAAAGCAAGTGTTTATAGGTATACTTGGTGGCCACAAATTATTTATCCCTGTGGCAACATCTCTGACACCTCTTGCTTAAAATTCCAAAGGTAGGAAGAGTCATAAGGCTGCCCATTTCCATGTCTATTCATATTGAAAAGCAAAATCAAGTGAGTTTTTGCTGTTCTTGTCCATCAGCAGTTTCTTTTCTCCCTGATCTGACCTTGGATCCTCACATTTTCTTCAGAGTGGTTTCCAGATTGTGCAGGGTTGAGCAGGTGCCATAAGTGAGATCCCATTGAGACTTCGTCCATCTTCCTGCCTGGGTCTGTGAAAAATAAAACAAACAATAAAATCATTGGAATTCAACTATGTCCATAAAACCAGCTCACCCACTTCCAGCCCTACCCTTTCTTATTGAGTAAAGGGAGGAAATTGCCATGGGCATGGAACTAACACCTCTTTGCTGTAGTTTCCTTCATGCTGGCATCAGAAATCTGAAGAGGGAATCATGTGCATTATCAATAATGAGGCTTTTAGCCAACTTAAAAGAGTCACAATTACTCTAGTCTTTTACTTACCTTCATTAAGTTTTTTTCTTCACCCTGACTTTCAAAGCGTTGGGTATCAACACCTTCAAGGACTTTAGGATGTTTTACTTTATTCAACAGTGGTATTCCTCTAGTTCTCACTCACCTTAAATTAGCTTCTAAGTAAGGGTAGAGGCTAGAGGGCTTGAAAAGCTGAAGCCAGTGGGTGGACTCACAAGAGGATCATTTTCCTCAAATATACATGGACTGACCCCAAAATTGCAAGTTGTGAAGTATTTGAAATACGTTTATGTTATAGTACAGGAAATATTCACAAGGTATAAAGACAGTGTCAAACACTATCCACAGAGTTCCAAGAAATGAAACTCTGTTGTGGACAGTAGTCCCTAAAATCATTCTCAATGGCTTCTGCTTCCTAGTACTCATGACCTTGTGTAATCCTCTCTTCTTGAGTACCTTGCTTTTTTTTTTTTTTTTTTAATGAGCAGGCACCGGGAATCGAACCTGGGTCTCCAGCATGGCAGGTGAGAATTCTGCCACTGAGCCACAGTTGTACCACCCAGTACCTTGCTTTTTAAGCAATGAAATATGACAATGTTGAAGGAATATTAAATTTTCTTTTGTTGGGTTCATCTTGTCAACTGTTGACTGATTGGTTTAATAGAATAATTCTATTGAAACATATGATAAATTAACCAATTAGCTTTGCTAGTTTCCATATTTTTTCAGAAGGCAAGGCACAAGAAGGAACAATTTTTTGTTGAAACTGACAAGAACAGAATTCATTGTGTCACAGATCCTAGACTTTGAAGAAAAGATGACACATATCATGAAGCTTGAGCTAGTATTCTCTCCTGCTTTTTAGAGTAACTTTCTGCCAGTGGTGCTCTTAAGTGACTCCGTTACTAAGGCTAATCAAAGTTGAAAAAAAAATTGAAGATTGGTTGGTGACCCTTAACCATCCTTCTTACCTTCCTTTCAGCCTCCTTCACACTTCAGTCAGAGTTTACAATTGGGCTGTATATGTTTTTAGAGAAGACTAGATGAAAAAAGGAGAGGATACAATCATTTCTATTTTACTTCTGTTTTTTTCTATTGTATACTTAGAAAATAAGGCCTAAATGTTCACTCGATTCTGGGTCTGCAGGCCTTCTTGAAGAAACAATACTGAATACTTCCTTGCCTGTCCTTTCTGGAAATGTCCTTTGTTAATTAGTACTTTGCCCTTACTCTTGTGAGTAAGTAAAAAAACGCTTGATGCTTGTCCCCTGAAAAGACATGTAAACTAGGGAAGCATAAGTCCCCACTTGTCTTAAACTACAGATCATACATTTGACTGCTCAGCGAGAAACACACTCTCTCTGTCCCACAGACGGCAGCAGCTTAGTGTGCTCAATGTTCTGAGTGACACGAAGCTGAGAGATTTCATATAAAAACTACGAAAATTAAGCAGGAGAACAGGCTATAGACTAAACTAGAATGAAGACATGTCTGGACATGACTGGTATTCTGGTAAGGGATCTCTTCAAAAGACTGCTTTTCTTGGGCACCAAGGAGAATTCATCCTAATGGAGGAAGTCTTAGTTGTTGAGGTAATTGGTTGTTTCTGACCGAATAAAGCATCAAAACTTTCACTCTCATTTGATTTGAGTCAAGGACTTATTGGATTTGTGCTTGAATCTTGCGGAGAGTAATGGGTCTGTATGTAAATCGCAAAAGACCCGTTTTCCTGAAAACTCCAAAATATAGCATTTCTCTGGAGCTCCTAAGACAGTGTTTGATGCAGACACTACCACATGGTAACTACGATAGGTAGTATTTTAAAGATGCCTTACTCCCTACCCCTTCCCCCAGTTTCCTGCCCCTTGGTTACTCATTCAAATATGAATCTAGGTATGTAGTAAAGGGATTTTGCAGATGTAATTAAGGTCCCAGATCAGTTGATCTTAGAATATGGAGAGTATCCTGGTGAATCTAACCCAATGATATAAGCCTTTTAAAGCAGAGAGTTTTCTCTAGTTAGGAGGAGAAGTGGAAGTCATAGATTCAAAGCAAAAGGGGGATTCAATGCATCATTGCTGGCTTGAAGGTGGAGGTGCTGTGTGCCAACGAATGTGGGTAGCTTTAAGGAGCTCAGATCATGCCTGGGGAAACTGATTCCACTCATTTCCATAAGTCCAAATTAGGTGGATCTCCTAGCATACCATTCATTCACCAAATGATATGTAACTTTGTTCTGATTTACTCCCAAATTCTTTTTATTCTTGAGCCTGACCTCTTCTGGCAAATGCCAAGAAAAAGACTCAACAAGCATATCTTTAAATGATTAAGACAGTAGAAATGAATCGTTTTGCTTTGTTATTAAAACTTGGCTAATGAGATAAAATAGCAAGTTATCTTTAAAAGATAGATCATCCTTTTCATTATACTTAGGTGTCTCTATCACAATCTTCCTATTAAAATAGTCAGAAAATTTTTTATTGGTTATTAACAAAAGAAATGGTCAAAGTATGGAAGAATATTTCATCTTTAAATTCAGATGTGGAATAGTAAACTCATACTGTAATTTTATAAGAAATTATATAGAGAGATTCTCCATAAGTCTCTTGTTTTACTACATGTCTTCTGATTAGACACATTGATCAGAAAATTGATAGTTTTTATACTGTACTATCTTGTTAGTATGTTTCTCCCTCTGGGGCAGAGCACAGACTTCTTTCCTGTCCAGGATAATAAAGATAATGTCTCTCCAAAGTTTCTTAAGCTCATCTGTGATGCACACCCAAGGTGTACACAGAGTGGCCAACTTGTCCCAGTTTGCGAGAGACTTTATCACATCCCAGGAAATGCCTCCATTTTAAGGAGTTGATTATCTGAGTGCTCACCTTCCATTTGTGCCATTATACATTGCCCCCAGAGAAGGAAAATGGAATGACGTAAATGTGAAGCTCAATATATGTGCTGTGCCATGAGTAATAAATTCCCTAGGTTCTGACAAAAGAATCTTAGGTTTTGGGTTAGGATCTTTAAAGCTGTGGCTACTAGCTAGTTATTCTGCAAGTAGGTAAAATCTTAGCTCTTCACAGTTCTTGAAAAAGTGTAAGTCTAGTAATTGCTGGAATTGTAACTGGGAAAATGTCTATGTCAGATTAGAGAAATGGAGCAAGCATATTTCTTTTTTAAAGTTTTCCAAAAGCTGTTGTATCAAATTGAATAATTTAGGAGTAAATTAACTTGTAAAAGTGACTTTGTAAGAAAATCCCAAAAGATGAACCTCTTTAAAAGAGTAAGATGTCTTACCATGGGGAGGGTAATTTTAATGTTACTAAGTTTCCTTTTATTTCTCTATCTATTATGGTGATGCTCATAAAAATAGTTTTGTTATTTGCATTCATTTAAGACATTTAATGTGGAGAAGTTTTGAATATATAAAAAATAAATTGGACAATACTCTAAACCTCCAAATTATTTTACCTTCTCCCCAAATAACTTTCAATCCATGATAAATTCTGTCTCATTTACACCTTTATTCATCTTCTCTCTCTCAGATTATTTTGAAGAAACCTCAGATTATATAATTCATCTATAGATTTTTCAGATATATCTCTGAAAGATAAGAACTCTTTAACATAAACAATAATGTTTTTATTTAAACATTATTATATATATATATATATATATATATATAATGAAATATCTAGTCACAGTTCAAATTTCCATTTTCTCTCATATGCCATACTTTTTTATAGGTTGTTTATTTGAATCAGATTTAAGTAAGGTTCACACAATGTGATTGGCTGATATTTTTAAAGTCTCTTTAAAAATACAGGTCCTTTCTAACTCTTTTTTTTCCTTTCAGTGTGTTTACAGCAGAAACCAGTGCATTCTTTCTTAGAACATTTCCCCTGTTTCAGTTTTGTCCATTCTGACCCCTTAGTGTTTCATTGCTGAAACACTGCCTCATTGTTTGTAAATTGTTGGTGGTTGGATATAGAGGACTGATCAGATTTGGTTCAGTTTTTTCATTTGGGAGTAAAGAAATTCCACCTGGGCTACTATATTCTTTTATTAGCAGTCAAATAATGATTGGAGGTTTTTATTTTTGTGTTGTTATGAGCCACTTGATGAACTGTGTCTAGATCCATTTGTTCACTAAGCAGTGATATTTTAATTAATTGAGCCTTCGATTTTTATCTGGAATATTTCTAATTATCATTGAGATTTTTCTTCTCTGACCCATCACTTATTGTGGTACTTAATTTCCTAACATTTAGTAATGTTTAAAATAATCTTTAGGTATTCCACTCTGGTCAGAGAACATGCTCTCTATGATTTTAGTTCTTTGAAATTTGTTAAAATTTTCTTTGGTCTATTTTGGTAAATGTTCTAGGTGCATTAAAAGAAATTGTCCTTTCTCCCAGTGCCTACCCAAGCAAAAAAAAAAAAAAAGAAATTGTCCTTTGCAGTTGTTTACCATAGTGCTACCTGTACATATCAATGAGGTCAAGTTGATTTATTATATTCCTCAAGTTCTCTACATTCTTACTGATTTTTGTCTTTTCTGTCAGTTATTATAATAATTCTGAGCATGATTATGAATTTGTCTATTTTGCCTTGGTGATCCAATTTTAGAAATATATTATTAAATTGAATGTTTTATCATTTTTAAATATCAGTCTTTCTAGTAATACTTCTTATCTTAAAGTCTATTTTGCTTGCTATTAATAAAGCTATGCTATCTGTTTAGTTTTTGCATGATATATCTTTTTGTTATTTTTACTTTTCAAACTTTTCTGTGTCATTGTATATAATGTGACTCTTATAAACAGCATTAAGTTGGATCTTGTATTTTTTTTTTGTCTTGGCTGAGAGTCTTTATTTTTTAATTGGAGTCTTTGGTACATTTATATTTCACGTAGATATTTTATAGTGGGATTTAAGTCTACCAACTTAAATATTTGTTTTCCATTTGTCCCATTTGTCTTCATTTTTTCTGTCCAGACTTATTTTATATTAATCAGGTGCTGTTGATCCAAAAAAAACCTCCTTTGGTTTTTTTTCCCCTCCACAGGCTTCTTAGTTATATATCTTAAATTATTCCTTTAGTGTTTTCCGTATAGATTACAAATGCATCTGTATTTTATGCAATCTACTTTAAATTAGTAACTTTACTACCTACTAAACAAAGCAAAAAAACCTTCAATATTCTTAACTCCTTTTACCTCCTTCCACCATTTGTGCTATATTTGAACACCATGAGACATTAATATGACTTGAGGGAAATTTAAATGCAGAGTTTTGGCTCCTTTCTGCTGTTCTTTTCTCTATGGGATTTTGATGCTTAAATCCAAGCAGCTTTGGCAGCTCTGAACTCAGACTTCTTTCTCTTCAGCCCAATAAGACTGCTACTTTCTACTTGAGTTATATTTCCATGCATCACAATTTGAAAAATGCCCTCAGAGAAATATTCATAATCAATGTAAAGCTTACCATATGTGTTTTCCTTCTCTCAGGGATGTACAGAGTACTGCCTGTACAGGTTTCTTGCCTGTGCATCCAAACAGTTGATATATATGTATCATCAGCTTTTATAGTTGTTTTTGACAGAAGGGTTAGTTCAATACTAGCTAGTTTATCATTGCTGAGACTGGAAATCCCTTAGAATACTTTTAAAACAAAAATTTCCCCCCATCAACTATTTGGTACACCAGTGGTATAGCTTATATAAATGCATAACTATTTCCCTTTAATTACCATTTTCAAAATGATGAGATGGTTCCCTAGTGTCTTGCAATGATGACCAAATATTGTTATTTTTAGTGTAAAGATAAATGCATGGATTTAAACATGTTTGTTGCACTTCAATCAATAGCAGTTTTATTCTTATTGTTACCAAAATTTTCCAACTTTGGCCATTGGAGAGTCTCTTTAAGTTTGGGTCTTCTGACATGACCTTGGTGTTCTTTAATACCTTCCCTGTTGTATGTATGGCAAAATATTCCAGATTTGTGATGGTTAGGTTCATGTGTCAACTGGATCAGGTGATGATGCCAAGTTGTTTGATCAAACAAGCAATGGCCTATGTGTTACTCTGAGGACACTTGGTGAACTTAAACATTAGCACGTTGATTGCATATATGGTTGATTATATCTACAATTGGCTAAGGGGAGAAACTCCCACAGTGGGTGACATTTAATTGAATCAGTTGAAGGCTTTAAAGGAAGTCAGAAGGGAGAATCTCTCTCTCTCTCTACTTCAGCCAGCCAGCCTATCCTGGGGAATTCTGGAAGACCTTCATCAGAGTTGCCAACTCATGGCCTGCCCTATGGAATTTGGACTTGGACATCCCCACAGTTGCGGAGATACTTTTAAAAAGTCTCATATTTATAGATATCTCTTGTTGGTTCTGTTTCCCTAGAGAACCCTAACTAATCCAAGTCTCATCCTGTGTATTTTTTGCCTCCAGACCTGAAATCAGCCATTTATTCAAAGCACTCAAGGTGGAGTGTAAGAGAAGAAACCATTACCATTTGAGAAGAATGAAAAATAAGAAAGTCTACCAAGAAAATGGTAGACTACACAGGGGAGAAGTTGACAATACAGGTGATTTTGTTGATGATGCAGCTGAGCTCTAGAGGACAGAGTGAAAGATTCTTGGGGGGTAGTAAAAGGGTGAGAGATTGGGTAAAAAAAAAAAATAAGTAAAAAAAAAAGAAGATGAGAATGGAATCCTGATAACTACTGATATTTACTTACTTGCCAATAAAAAACAAATTTGGACTTGGTAAGAAAAGATTTTACTCAAAAGGATTGTTGTAACAGGGGAAGGGGCTAATGCGATAGAAGGAACTATTGCAGTAGGGAGATTATTATGACCATGAGGTCTGCTAGCATCTCCAGAGTAAAGGTAAAGATTTAAAGATTTTTTCCTTTTATAGAGAGGAGTGAATAAGCAGATGTGGGGAAGTGGAATGAAAAAGTAATCAGATAATAGATCAGAAAAAGCTTTATCCTTAGCAGCCTATTTTCTGGAAGGTATTTTAAAGCTAAGGGATCTAGAAGAGGATGAGAAGCTTGACGAATGTTTGATTAACAAGCATTTTGTTCTGTTAGAAGAACAGTGGGAGGGCAGGAAGATGGCCACATAAGGAGGTGTGGAATTTAGTTAGAACTCTAGAGCAGCTAGTAAATAACTGTGGAGGCTGATGCCTCTCTCCCACTGGCACTGCAGGCTGTTTTGGTGACACTTCTCCATGGGAAAAAGAAACATTCTATACTAGGGGCAAGGGAAGGTAGCTAACCAAGCTCCAATTGTGGTTCTAATTAACAATTTTTGACTGATGAATACAAGCTCTGAGCACAGCTAAACTCAGACCAAGCAGAAAAGAACCGTGAGGTCTGTCCTGGCAGAGAGGAGGCAGGGATGAAGGAAAAAAAAAATTAAATGGAGGATTTTGGAGTTGGCCAAGCTCAGAATAAGCAAAAGGCTGTACCCCCAAAAAGGGGCACATAGAGTTATGTACCAACTCTGGATCTTGATTCACAAACCTTAAGGACTGGCAACAGTCTAAAAAGGGATCTTTTTCTTAACTATCCTAAGTAGCCCATTAGAGCTAGCCTTGGGCATTTTCAATTGTTGGCACTGACCCAGGCAAGGACAGAGTTAATGTAGAGGCAAAATAACTAGTAAAGTGAAGGAGATAATTCCCTAAAGGGCATATTTTCCCCAAGAAAAGGGGGTAGGTGGACCCAGCTTAAGTGGCAGCCCTTATTCAGAGAATTCAGAACCCAGGGGCCAGAAAACAGAAACAGCTTAACCATGCCTCTACCTAAGCTTCTGGCAGGGACAGGATCTGCTGAAAATTAAAGTTACCGCACCACTTTATGCAGATGGGGTGCTGAAGGCTGAAAAGCACCACCTGCTGAACTGAATAGGAAAAGCACAGAGTTTAGAGGCTTCCTCAGAAAGTCTGACAGCCTGCTGTGTCTCATCCTCAGGGAAACTTCATACTATTACACCCTCAAAACTTGAGCCTGTCTGGTCTGGGAAAATCTGATTGGGATTGATCATGTCTAGGGAGACCCTCTTCAAAGAAAAAAAAAGTTTCATATAAGCAGGGAAAAAACCTGAAAAACAAGAGCTGAAACATCCTGATCAGTTAAATGGAAGCTATGCTAGAGATCTAGAATAAGTTGAACTGAATGTCAAAGAACAGATAGAGAACAAAGCCAACCCACAATAAAATTCTAGGTAAAAGAGTGAAAATGGCCTCAAGAATAAACTAATCAAGGAAATCAGATGCCTGGACACCAGCAAAATATTACAAGTCATACTAAGAAAACAAAGATATTGCCCAGTCTAAGGAACAAACAAACACTTCAAACTATGTATAGGACTTGAAACAGCTAATTAAAGGTATCCAAATAAACATACTCAATCAAATAAAAAAACAGATTAATGAATTGAGGGAAGATTTAGCAAAAGAAATGAAGGACATAAAGACATTGTTTGACCATAAAGAAGAACTTGAAAAAGAAAATGGCAGAACTTATGGGAATGAAAGGCACAATAGAAGAGATGAAAAACACAATACAGACTTTCAACAGCAGATATAAAGTGGCAGAAGAAAGTATTATTGAACACCTGAAATCCTACACACACACAAAATAGGGAAAATAATGGAAAAATGTGAGCAGAGTCTTATGAATTGGATGACAACATGAAATGCATGAATATGTGTTATGGGTGACTCAGAAGGAGAAGAGGAAGGAAAAGGAGCAGAAAGAACAATGGAGAAAATAACCACTGAAAATTTTCCATGTCTCATGAAAGATATAAAATAACAGATCTAAGAAGTGCAGTGTACGTCAAACAGAATAGATCCAAATAAACCTAAACCAAAACACTCAATCAGATTGTCGAATGTCAAAGACAAAGAGAATTCTGGAATCAGCAAGAGAAAAGCAATCTATCACATACATGGGAAGCTCAATAAGACTATGTGTGGATTTCTCAACAGAAACCATGGAGATGAAAAGCCAAGACAGTGGTATGATATATTGAAGATACCAAAAGAGTAAAACTGCCAACTGAGAATTTTATATCTGGTAAAACTGTCCTTCAAAAATGAAGGAGAAATATAGATTATTGTAATGCCTGGGAACATCCTAGTGTATATTAAGCAGATAATAAAAAAATGATTGGAAAAGTCCCCTGAAAGAGGGGAGAAAGACTATGGAACTATTAAACATCACTCATTGCAGAAGACACTCCCCTTGCCTGATTGCAAATGGAATCAGCTGTAGATGCAGCTGACGTGATCATGATTTAAGTCCATGAAATGTCCTCATAGCAACAGACAGGCCAGCACTTGCCCAACCAGACAAATGGGTACCACCACCTGGCCAAGTTGACACATGAACCTGACCATGACAGCCAGAAACAAAAAGAAAATTTTATAATGCCTCACTAATATGGACTAACCATAATGCTCAAACTCTGAGAATTGAATTCGAGAGCATAGGTTATCAGGGGAAGGCCTATTTTAAAGGTTCTTAGAATGTAAGCTCTTATAGCAGTCACTTCTATTCCTGAGTTGTAACTATTATTTCTAAACACTGAGATGCTGAACTCTTTGTGGATAACCTGGTCATTAGCTGGAACTTTGGTATCTGTGTGACACCTGAGACTCAGAGATAGAGTTGTGCAGCTAGAAAAGTCAGCATTACCCATAGAGAAACTGTTTAAAGAGCTGAAAAAGAGATCAGACTTCAATTATAATAAGGTAAATCAGACTAAAGGATAAAAGATGATATTGACTGTATTTTAAAACTTCAACTTCTATGTGAGACCAAAGGAAGAGATGTTTATTTAGTGCAAATTTTATATTTTCTGTAGCATACTATCTAATTTAACCTGTATGTTTATTTAATCAGGGCAGAAAATAAAAAAAATATTTGCAATGTCCATTTGAGGGACTAAGGAAAAATGTGTAAATATTAACCTTCCCCACCTGGGGAATTCTTGATATTTTTGCAAGCATAAACTTGCAACCAGTTTACTAGGCCAAGCCCTCAATCTTGGGGTTTGCCCTTATGAAACCTATTCCTGCAAAGGATAAGCTAAGCCCACTTATAATTAGGTCTAAGAGTCATCCCCCAGAAAACCTCATTTGTTTCTCAGAGGTGACATCTCTCTCTAAGCCAACTCTGCAGGTGAACTCACTGCTCTCCCCACTATGTGGGACATGACTCCCAGGGGTATAAACCTCCCTGGCACTGTGGGACAGAAATCCTGGGGTTGAGCGTGGCCCTGCATCATGGGATTGAGAAAGCCTTCTTGACCAGAAAGGGGAAGATAAATGAAACAAAATAAAGTTTCAATGGCTAAGAGATTTCAAATAGAGTAGAGAGATCTTTCTGGATGTTATTTTATGCATTATTTAGCTGTCCCTTTTCAGTTTTTAGTGTATTAAAATAGCTGGAATGAAATACCTGAAACGATTGAACTATAATCCAGTAGCCTTGATTCTTGAATATAATTATATAACTATATAGCTTTCACAGTGTGACCATGTGATTGTGAAAACTGTGTGACTGGCATTCCCTTTATCCAATGTATGGACAGATGAGTAATAAAATTAAGACAAAAAATAAATACATAATAGGAGGAAATAAGAACTATGAGATGTTTGGGGTGTTCTTTTTCATTTTTGTTTATATTCTTTTTTTTTTTGGAGTAATGAAAATGTTAAAAAGTTTATTGTGGTTGATGAATGCACAACTATATGATGATACTATGAACCACTGGTTGTACACTTTGGATGACTATACAGTATGTGAATATATCTCAATGGAGTTGCATTAAGAAAAAAGAATGGAACAAGTAGTTTGGCTAATGATCTATGAGACAAAGAATGAGAATGTGTAACATTTGTACCTGGCCTTTTAACAGATAAACAATGGGGCCTCTGTAAAAATTAAAAAATGATTTTTTTTGGTCAGAATGTTTTCAGTACATTAAGAACTACCATCATCACACAATGCTTCTTTCACTGGCAATTGCATAGATTTAAGTACAGAATTTGATTATTTGAGGATATTTGTTAATCATGCTTTTTTTTTTTTTAACATGGACAGGCACAGGTCTCCATCATGGCAGGCAAGAATTCTGCCACTGAGCCACCATTACACCGCCTCATGGCTGGGTAGTTTTTGTTTTGCTTTGTTTTGTTGCTTTTATAAAGGGGAATTTAATAAGTTACGAGTTTACAGTATATGGCATCCAGGGAAAGATACCTTAATTCAAGGAAGGCCGAGTATCTCAACACCTCTGTCAACTGGGAAGATACACTTGTCCCTTGCTCCTGGGCTCCTTTGCTTTCAGCCACTGTTCCTGTGGAGGGTCTTCACTTTACCTCTCCAGGGCTGGCTTTCGTCTCTTGGCTTCCCTTGGCTCTCTCCAGGTTCTGCCATGCCTTTCTTTTGATCAAAGATTTACCTGAAATTTCTATACAAAGCTCAGAAAATGTTAAGATTTCCTCTTTCTCTTCATCCTAGTTAAGTGTTCCCTTCACCCTTACTTTGAGTAGTGGGAACAATCCTGAGACATAAAACAGATACAATGGAGAAAATATGAGAATGGACTCGAATTAATTTGTGCATTTATTAATCACTCTCAGCCAGTCACTATTATATTATTATTTTTATAGTAGCAATACACTTAAAGATGGTTATTTATTTGACATTTATAATTTAAAGAGTCTTAGGGTATAAACCTTTGGTAGATACTTCCTGTTGGAGAGTAGGTGGATCTTTAGAGAAATCCTTGGGGTGAACCATAAGGTTCTTTGCAACTTGTGTCTTCCTGGACAAAAGTCTCCAGGATTAGAGAGTCATGCTAATAAGGATAGCTCACTAATCGAGTCCTATTAATATAGATTGTAGACTGTAACTGGGGTCCGGGGATACAGGATGATAGATTGTTTTGGTTCTCACTGTGATGGATGAGACCAAACTCCTCACTTTAAAATAATCTTCTTAGTCCGGAGAAGATGGCAGCTTAGTAAGGCACGCGGGTCTTAGTTCCTCCTCCAGAACAACTAATAAAGAACTAGAAACAGTACAGAACAGCTCCCGGAGCCACGACAGAGACCAGACACACAGTGTACCCCATTCTGGAACGGCTGGACCAGCTAAGAGACTCCGCTGCGGTGAGGTCCCCGAGAGGTGCGCACTTCCCCGGGTCATGGCAGCTGGCGGCCAGACCCCCTCCCTCCCTCCTTCCCGGGCCGGCTGGGAGCTTCGGATTGGTGGTTCCCCAAGCCACGGTGGCTGGCACCCCTCCCCCATGTGCGGCTTCCCGGGCCAGCTGGGAGCCTTGGAGTGGCAGTTCCCCAAGCCGCAGTGGCCGGCGACTGGAGCCCCTTCCACACATGCGGCTTCCTGGGCTGGCTGGGAGCCTCAGATAGGCGGTTCCCCAAGCCACGGCGGCCCTCCCACACGTGGCTTTCCGGGCCAGCTGGGAGCCTCAAAACAGCAGTTACTCAAGCCGTGGCGGCGGGCAACCAGATCACCTTCCAAACATGCAGCTTCCTGGGCTGGCTGGGAGCCTCGGATCAGTGGTCCCCCAAGCCGCGGTGGCCGGTGCCTCTCCCCCACAGACGACTTCCCAGAGGGAAAGGAAAGAGTCTCCAACAGTAGTAGAGACTGAGCCCAACCTAACACCAATAGTGGCATTAATGAACAACTCCTGACTACTAAAAATAGGCCCTCAGCTCAGACGAAACTGATCAAGGTGGAAGTAGCTGATTGGACTAACTGAAAAAGAGGAAAGGGGGTGAAACAGAGACTTCTGCAGCTGTTTCTACGGAGGCTTCATTGCCTCTGGGCTCAGCACTGGGATTACACAGGTTGCAAATGCCCCAAACGCAGAAACAGGCTGCTTTCAGGGCTCTCTACCACCTGAACCTTCCCTGCGGGAGGGGTGAAACGCAACTCAGGTGGAATCCCTCTCTCAAGGAATTCAGATCCCAGGACTTCACAATTTAAAGCCATTAAAACCAACCTACAACCTTTCCTCTGTCTCCACCACACACCCAGCAGCAAGAGTCTTCCAAAGTTAAAGGAGCCACAACATCTTTTGCTGGTGGGGCCCGCAGACAGACAAGCAACACATACTGGGCGGGATAAGAAAAACAGAGCCCAGAGACTTCACAGGAAAGTCTTTCAACCTGCTGGGTCCCGCACTCAGGGAAATCTGATTAAATGCCCAGACGCCAGCAAAAAATAACAAATCACACCAGGAAAATTGAAGATATGGCCCAGTCAAAGGAACAAACCAATAGTTAAAATGAGATACAGGAGCTGAGACAACTAATTCTGAATATATGAACAGAAATGGAAAACCTCTTCAAAAACCAAATCAATAAATTGAGGGAGGACATGAAGAAGGCATGGGATCAAAAGAAATGGAAAGTCTGAAAAAACAAATCACAGAACTTATGGGAATGAAAGACACAGTAGAAGAGATGAAAAAAACAATGGAAACCTACAATGGTAGATTTAAAGAGAGAGAGGCTAGAATTAGTGAACTGGAGGATGGAACATCTGAAATCCAAAAAGAAACAGAAACTATAGGGAAAAGAATGGAAAAATTTGAGCAGGGGCTCAGGGAATTGAATGATAATATGAAGCGCACAAATATACGTGTTGTGGGTGTCCCAGAAGGAGAAGAGAAGGGAAAAGGAGGAGAAAAACTAATGGAAGAAATTATCACTGAAAATTTCCCAACTCTTATGAAAGACCTAAAATTACAGATCCAAGAAGTGCAGCACACCCCAAAGAGAATAGATCCAAATAGGTGTTCTCCAAGACACTTACTAGTTAGAATGTCAGAGGTCAAAGAGAAAGAGAGCATCTTGAAAGCAGCAAGAGAAAAACAATCCATCACATACAAGGGAAACCCAATAAGACTATGTGTAGATTTCTCAGCAGAAACCATGGAAGCTAGAAGACAGTGGGATGATATATTTAAATTACTAAAAGAGAAAAACTGCCAACCAAGACTTCTATATCCAGCAAAATTGTCCTTCAAAAATGAGGGAGAAATTAAAACATTTTCAGACAAAAAGTCACTGACAGAATTTGTGACCAAGAGACCAGCTCTGCAAGAAATACTAAAGGGAGCACTAGAGCCAGATACGAAAAGTCAGAAGAGAGAGGTATGGAGAAGAGTGTAGAAAGAAGGAAAATCAGATATGATATATAAAATACAAAAGGCAAAATGGTAGAGGAAAGTATTACCCAAACAGTAATAACACTAAATGTTAATGGACTGAATTCCCCAATCAATAGACATAGACTGGCAGAATGGATTAAAAAACAGGATCCTTCTATATGCTGTCTACAGGAAACACATCTTAGACCCAAAGATAAACATAGGTTGAAAGTGAAAGGTTGGGAAAAGATATTTCATGCAAATAACAACCAGAAAAGAGCAGGAGTGGCTATATTAATATCCAACAAATTAGACTTCAAATGTAAAACAGTTAAAAGAGACAAAGAAAGATACTAATTATCAGATATGATATATAAAATACAAAAGGAACAATTAATTCCTTTTTGTTTATTAATAAAAGGAACAATTAAACAAGAAGACATAACAATCATAAATATTTACGCACCGAATCAGAATGCCCCAAAACACATGAGGAATACACTGCAATCGCTGAAAAGGGAAATAGACACATCTACCATAATAGTTGGAGACCTCAATTCCCCACTCTCATCAATGGACAGAACATCTAGACAGAGGATCAATAAAGAAACAGAGAATTTGAATATTACAATAAATGAGCTAGACTTAACAGACATTTATAGGACATTACACCCCACAACAGCAGGATACACCTTTTTCTCAAGTGCTCATGGATCATTCTCAAAGATAGACCATATTCTGGGTCACAAAGCAAGTCTCAACAAATTTAAAAAGATTGAAATCATACACAACACTTTCTTGGATCATAAAGGAATTAAGTTGGAAATCAATAATAGGCAAGAGTGCCAGAAAATTCACAAATACGTGGAGGCTCAACAACACACTCTTAAACAACCAGTGGGTCAAGGAAGAAATTATAAGAGAAATTAGTAAATATCTCACGGCGAATGAAAATGAAAACAGAACATATCAAAACCTATGGGATGCAGCAAAGGCAGTGCTAAGAGGGAAATTTATTGCCCTAAATGCCTATATCAAAAAACAAGAAAGGGCAAAAATTCAGGAATTAACTATCCACTTGGAAGAACTGGAGAAAGAACAGCACACTAACCCCAAAGCAAGCAAAAGGAAAGAAATAACAAAGATTAGAGCAGAAATAAATGAAATTGAGAACATGAAAACAATAGAGAAAATCATTAATACCAGAAGTTGGTTCTATGAGAAAATCAATAAGATTGATGGGCCCTTAGCAAGATTGACAAAAAGAAGAAGAGAGAGGACGCAAATAAATAAGATAAGAAATGGAAGAGAAGACATAACCACTGACCTCACAGAAATAAAGAAGGTAATAACAGGATACTATGAACAACTTTACGCTAATAAATACAACAATTTAGATGAAATGGACAAGTTCCTAGAAAGGCATGAACAACCAACTTTGACTCAAGAAGAAATAGATGACCTCAACAAACCAATCACAAGTAAAGACATTGAATCAGTCATTCAAAAGCTTCCCAAAAAGAAAAGTCCAGGACCAGACGGCTTCACATGTGAATTCTACCAAACATTCCAGAAAGAATTAGTCCCAACTCTGCTCAAACTCTTCAAAAAAATTGAAGTGAGGGAAAGCTACCTAATTCATTCTATGAAGCCAACATCACCCTCATACCAAAACCAGGCAAAGATATTACAAAAAAAGAAAATTACAGACCAATCTCTCTAATGAATACAGATGCAAGAATCCTCAATAAAATTCTAGCAAATCGTATCCAACAACACATTAAAAGAATTATACATCATGACCAAGTAGGATTCATCCCAGGTATGCAAGGATGGTACAACATAAGAAAATCAATTAATGTAATACACCATATCAACAAATCAAAGCAGAAAAATCACATGATCATCTCAATTGATGCAGAGAAGGCATTTGACAAGATTCAACATCCTTTCCTGTTGAAAACACTTCAAAGGATAGGAATACAAGGGAACTTCCTTAAAATGATAGAGGGAATATATGAAAAACCCACAGGTAATATCATCCTCAATGGGGAAAAATTGAAAACTTTCCCCCTAAGATCAGGAACAAGACAAGGATGTCCATTATCACCACTATTTTCAACATCGTGTTGGAGGTTCTAGCCAATGCAATTAGACAAGAAAAAGAAATACAAGGCATCAAAATTGGAAAGGAAGAAGTAAAACTATCACTGTTTGCAGACGATATGATACTATACATCGAAAACCCGGAAAAATCCACAACAAAACTACTAGAGCTAATAAATGAGTACAGCAAAGTAGCAGGTTACAAGATCAACATTCAAAAATCTGTAGTGTTTCTATACACTAGCAATGAACAAGCTGAGGGGGAAATCAAGAAAGGAATTCCATTTACAATTGCAAATAAAAGAATAAAATACTTAGGAATAAATTTAACTAAAGAGACAAAAGACCTATACAAAGAAAACTACAAGAAACTGTTAAAAGAAATCACAGAAGACCTAAATAAATGGAAGGGCATACCGTGTTCATGGATTGGAAGACTAAATATAGTTAAGATGTCAATCCTACCTAAATTGATTTACAGATTCAATGCATTACCAATCAAAATCCCAACAACTTATTTTTCAGAAATAGAAAAACCAATAAGCAAATTTATCTGGAAGGGCAGGGTGCCCCAAATTGCTAAAATTATCTTGAGGAAAAAAAACAAAGCTGGAGGTCTCACGCTGCCAGACTTTAAGGCATATTATGAAGCCACAGTGGTCAAAACAGCATGGTATTGGCATAAAGATAGATATATCGACCAATGGAATCAAATAGAGTGCTCAGATATAGACCCTCTCATCTATGGACATTTGATCTTTGATAAGGCAGTCAAGCCAATTCACCTGGGACAGAACAGTCTCTTCAATAAATGTTGCCTAGAGAACTGGATATCCATATGCAAAAGAATGAAAGAGGACCCGTATCTCACACCCTATACAAAAGTTAACTCAAAATGGATCAAAGATCTAAACATTAGGTCTAAGACCATAAAACAGTTAGAGGAAAATGTAGGGAGATATCTTATGAATCTTACAATTGGAGGCGGTTTTATGGACCTTACACCTAAAGCAAGAGCACTGAAGAAATAAATAAATAAATGGGAGCTCCTCAAAATTAAACACTTTTGTGCATCAAAGAACTTCATCGAGAAAGTAGAAAGACAGCCTACACAATGGGAGACAATATTTGGAAATGACATATCAGATAAAGGTCTAGTATCCAGAATTTATAAAGAGATTGTTCAACTCAACAACAAAAAGACAGCCAATCCAATTACAAAATGGGAAAAAGACTTGAACAGACACTTCTCAGAAGAGGAAATACAAATGGCCAAAAGGCACATGAAGAGATGCTCAATGTCCCTGGCCATTAGAGAAAAGCAAATCAAAACCACAATGAGATATCATCTCACACCCACCAGAATGGCCATTATCAACAAAACAAAAAATGACAAGTGCTGGAGAGGATGCGGACAAAGAGGCACACTTATCTACTGTTAGTGGGAATGTCAAATGGTGCAACCACTGTGGAAGGCAGTTTGGCGGTTCCTCAAAAAACTGAATATAGAATTGCCATACGACCCAGCAATACCATTGCTAGGTATCTACTCAAAGGACTTAAGGGCAAAGACACAAACCGACATTTGCACACCAATGTTTATAGCAGCATTATTTACAATTGCAAAGAGATGGAAACAGCCAAAATGTCCATCAACAGATGAGTGGCTAAACAAACTGTGGTATATACATACGATGGAATATTATGCAGTTCTAAGACAGAATAAACTTATGAAACATGTAATAACATGGATGGACCTAGAGAACATTATGCTGAGTGAGACTAGCCAAAAAGTAAAGGACAAATACTGTATGGTCCCACTGATGTGAACCGACATTAGAGAATAAACTTGGAATATGTCATTGGTAACAGAGACCATCAGGAGTTAGAAATAGGGTAAGATAATGGGTAATTGGAGCTGAAGGGATACAGACTGTGCAACAGGACTAGATACAAAAACTGAAAAATGGACAGCACAATACTACCTAATTGCAATGTAATTATGTTAAAACACTGAATGAAGCTGCATTTGAGCTATAGTTTTTTGTTTGTTTGTTTGTTCTGTTTTTTGTATATATTTTTTGTATTTTTTAATTTTATTTTTTCTCTATATTATTATTTTATTTCTTTTTCTGTTGTCTTGCTATTTCTTATTCTAAATTGATGCAAATGTACTAAGAAATGATGATCATACATCTATGTGATGATATTAAGAATTACTGATTGCATATGTAGAATGGAATGATTTCTAAATGCTTTGTTAGTTAATTTTTTTAATTAATAAAAAAATAAAAAATAAAAAAATAATCTTATTATGTCTAATAGGTGAGACAGGTAAGTTAAAAATGATTTAAGTGAACCTAAAAGTGCTTCAAGAAAATATTCTAGAGCAACAGAGGCACCATAGGCTTCCCCGAGGAGGTGATCCTTGAGCTGTCCTATTGGAGTTCACTTACAATGAATGGAAAGGCCCATTCCAAGAGTGTGCTGCATGCAAGGGTTGATAAGAGGAAGGGATAGGCTCTAATGGAGAAGGTTGTAATGCTGTCTTGCGGCTATATCCAATAGTCTTTTATGCCATAAGGAGTCAGCACTTTATCCCGCAGTAGAAAGGAGGAAAAATATTGGGTGAAATCAGGTGGTGGCAAGAGATATTTAATTAGTAGGATCTAATCAGAAAATATTTACTAATTAGACACCAGGGATTAGGGAGAAGGACAGACGAAAAATGCTTCCCTGGTTTTTTATGTTAAAAACGGAATGCCTAAGAGGGAAGTGGGGTTGGGGTGACGAGCAGGCACTGGAGAACTATGAATGTGAAGCATTTGATATTTATGCATCTCTATTAATGTATTTATCCACAGTTGTATATGAGTATATTGCTCATAATATTATTTTTAACCAGTCATCTTTTATTGGACATTAGTTCTCAATTCGGATATGAAGAGATTTAGCCACACTTGTGTTTCTCAAGGAGGGGGCGAGGGCAATGGTAGCCACAATCTGGAGTGCAGAGCGCAGTCTCCACAGTGCACTCTGCATTCCAGACTGTGGCTTCCACTCAGTGGTACTTGCATAATGGTTGGTGTTTGAGTTCCTTGTAAGCTGAAAACTAGTACCAGAGAAATCGTAGTGATGCTACCTTTCTTTACATTGACATACTTGTTTTAATACTGGGGTAACCTCTTTGAAACACTCCCCCAGGCCCTTAAGGGTTAAATCTCACTTTGGTATCCAGTCTGGCAGCTCTCCTAATTTGACTTCCATGAGTTTCTTCTCCTTCACTGATAGGATTGATGTCTTTTGGGGTCCTGGGTAACCACTGAGAATTTTTATAGTATTTTTTAACTGGAAAAGACCTTAGATATCTCTTAGACTATCCTTTATATTTCACAGATAAGAAAATGTATTCACATGTTTTTATTAGAAAGCATTTGTCTTGTCTAGCTGACCTTTCAGCTGTTTACTTGTTCTGCAAGCTTTCTTGTTTTCTTGAATAATGTTATTTACCCAGTGGATATTTTTTATAATGAAAAGTCACACATAGGGACTTTTTCTCATAAAGATAATATTAGTCACTTCAGAAAAGCTTCATTGCACAAAAATGGGCCAGTTTGGAAGTTAGCAGGATGTGTCTGGCTGGATGCAGCCATGAATGCAGTTCAGACCTTGTCAACTGAGTTAGACTTTAAGGGAGGGGTTCACAGAAAATCCCTGATAAAGACACAGGCAACATCAAAACAGATATGATAGGATAATGTCAGAATGTTAAAAATGCATAGTTTAGGAGACTGCTCTCTTGCACACTGTCAGCTTGCACTGGGGGCTGCCAGAGTTTCCAATCGCCTTGCAATTTATTTCATGTATATTTTTAAAAGTGAAATCTTTACACCTCTGTAACTACAACAGTTGAGAGAGATATGGATTTAAAATTTTAATTCATAGAATTAAAGTTAGGAAGAGTCATGGAGCATCATCACAGCATCTCTCATTGGTCTCTTCCAGCTTAAGTCCTCATTACCTCCCTCTCACCTACTGAAATAACTATTAGTAGTCCCTATTAACAGGCTTTCTTCCTTCTGATGCATCAAACACTCTTAAGAAATGCCATTCATCCAGCCTTTACAAAGTGGATGTTCTCTGAGTCAGTTTGTACTTTCAACAAGACCTCTGGCTTTTGTTTATAACTTGAGTATAGAGTTACTGGTTTTAAAATTTCTCACCAAAAGGCTTCAAAGCCTTCCATGATCTGGCTACAAATTCATTTTCAGCCCCTCTTCTCTCTGGCCATCATGAACCACTCCACGTTTCTTGCTCATGTAACTTCACTTTCATACAACTTTAGCACCATGAGGTGGCTCTCCAGGGAATAGGAAGAACTATGGTAAGATTTAGAAATGAATCAGTGAATGATTCATGACTCATGCATTCATTTGTCTTCCTTCTCCAGTTCTGCATATTTGAGTTCTGTGTTTATCTTACACTCAGATCAAATACTTCCTTTTCCATACTTTTCCAGATTCCTTCACACAGAACCATATACTCTGAATACCCATAATATTTTAACAGTGTATCTTTTTTCCTATTATTTTCTTCTTGAAATCATTTTTTACATTCCCTGTTAGACTGCAAGCTGTAGGATGGTTTATATTTACTTTTTTATCTTCCCTAGATCCTAGACATACAGTACTTAGCAAATAATAGGCCCTTAGTAAGTATTTCTGGAGTCCATTAATTAGCAATTGGAGTTAAAAGAGAACTTGGGGGGTGATTGTTTTAAGAATTCCTAAATCTCTAGAATTGTCTCTATATAAGCAAACATATGGATCTCTTTTTTAGGCAAACAAAACCAAAACAAATAAACAAAAAAGCAAAACTAGTGAAGATAAAATTATTACTAATTTTGATTTACCATTCCAATGATAATAAGGACAGCCATACTTTTGGAAGCTGATACAATGCCAGGCAATTTAATCACTTCAAGTAAATCACTATGGATCTTCAAAAGTATCCGAAAAGAGACTATACTCATTTAAATAATGAGCATATTGACGCTAAGGCTATCTTATACTCGCCTTAACTGAGATTTAAATATTGATCTGCCTGACTCCAGCACTCTATCCACTAGGCAATTCCTCCACACTCTTTCTGTTGGAAAGTGCTTTTGGCTAACTATGTTAAATTTATTGTGTGATGATTAAGGTATCTTTCTTCTTTGTCCACAGTGGAGACACAAACATGCCCAAGAAACATGGATCTCTGCAGTGACAGACCTTCTTCTCCTTAGTGGAGATCTGATAACCATATTGATAACAACAGAAGAAGGTATCCTCAGTCAAATGCTTCAGTGAAATCCCAGCATTTCAATTAATCTTGTCCACTGTTTTCTGTAATACCAAATATGACAACCTGGAATCCAATGATGAAAGTGAATTTTGGAAGTATTCGTAACTGTGCTACCTGATTGTGGTTTAAAGACCTGTATATTTTAAGGACCAGGAGGTCCTGGGATTCACTTCCTCTGTGCTTCCTCATTAACCTAATTTCCCCTGCCTTCTCTTTCTCCAGTCATCCCTGGGGTATAATAATTGTATTGTCTCTGAGTTCAATGGAAGGTAAGACCACTCAGGTGCAAAATTAATAAACTGTAGAATTATCAGTATTATTTTACAGTATCAGCACACTTTTGTCCTCATGATGTTTTCAAATAAAGTAAAGTGTTGCTAAGTCAATGCACTTTTAATTCTGTGATTACATAGTAGACGTTCATTATCTCTTATGATTTAACTGGAGAACATTGCTTCCCTTCCTTCCATTTCTTTTACTGATAGAGTTACCTAAGTAAGGGATGCTCCAGCTCTTTCTGGACTGTAATCTCCATGCTCCTTTACTCTGTCTCTCTCAGTGATGGAAATTTTCTACTCTCCACTTTAATTCTTCTTTTAGTACCTCCCAATAGTAAAATTAATAAATGAAAATCACCCATATTTTTTGTATGTTGATTTATATTTTTCATTTCCTTTATCTTACTTTAACCTAAAAATAACAAAATAGTATAGTAGACTAAGAGTATTTTTATTTACATTCCACAGATGAGAAGACAAGTCCTTTTTCTTTTCAATGAGGAAAAATAGCATTTTTAGTTCTGCTGTCATCATATTCATCAACCTCAAGACCATATTGTTGTTGTAGAAGACTAGAAAATATGCAAGCATCACTAATATACCTATTCCTGGCTTTATCTTATGCTTATCAATGAGTACAGCATTGATTTAAGAGATGGCCTTTGGATTAGGACAGCAGGAGTACAAGTCCTGGCCATGACACTTTAGTAGCAGTATATCCTCAGGAAAGTTACTTAGTTTACCCAAATTTCAATTTCTTGTTCTAAAAAGCAGGGATTACTTGTATCTACTTCAATAAAATACTAAGACTTATTTGATCTCTAGATTGTCAACATCATACTTACACTCATCTATGCAAACTGGTTATCTTGTTCCAGGATTCATTCATTCCTTCAGCAAATGTTTCTGTGCTAGGTATTGTGCAATAAACCAGTCACACACAGCCCCTGCCCTCATTAGAGTGTACATAGCAGAATGGTTAAGTTATTTCACATATCAGTGGATATAACAGCAGAATAGTTAAGAACATTTAGTTAGATGTCAAAGGTTAAGATTTTGATGAAGAGTTGAACAGGAGACTGAGATTGAGCTGCCAATAAGGCGGGGCGGGGCGGCGGGGAGAAACCAGGCAATAGTACTGCTATGGATTGAATTGTATCCTTCTAAAAGATATGTTGAATACATAACCCCCAGTACCTCAAGAGATGATGTCATTTGGAGAGAGGCACATTGCACAAATAAGTAGTTAAGAGGTCATACTGGAGCAGGGTGGGGCCTTAATTCAAGATGACTGGTGTCTTTATCAAAAGAGAAGAGACACAAACATGGGGGAAAAGGTCATGTGAAAGCAGAGGCATAGTCTGTTGTGATGCATTTACCAGCCTAGGAATATGCCAAGGATTGTTGACAAGTATGAGAAGCTAGAAGAGGCAAGGAAGGATTTTCCCCTATGGGTTTCTAAGGAAGCATGGTACCACCAACACCTTGATTTCAGACATCTAGTCTCCAGGATTGTGAGACAATGAATTTCCTTTGTTTTAAGCCAACTAGTTTACATATATATGCTAATACACTAATATATGTGCTGTCCTAGAAACCAAACCAAGAAAGTATTCCAAGATGGTGGTAGTGACCAAATAGCAATAACTGCCACTGAGAGTTAGAATAACTAAAAGCCTGAGGATGAAAATTTGATTTTGGCAAGATTTAGGTCATGAATGTCCATGATAAGAGCAATATTCAGTAGCAATGACATTTAACAAAGGTTGAGAGAACAGAAAACAACTGCTTGGTACATACACATTTCAGGAATGAATTTCCAGTGTTCCTAGCTCACAGTAGCTAGAATTCTTCCATTCACAGAAAGAGTATTGATTTTTTTGTAATATGGCTGACTTGCTCAAGTTGAGCATCTGTAGTACTGCAGATGAAATAGTCATTCACTTTCAAGGATGTATCATTGCATCTGAATGCTTGGAAATATGCCTAGAAAAATGCTTGTACTAGTATACCCATTGCCGGCTTTCCCTTATGCTTACTTCAGTAGGCAGCTCCGTATGCTTGCTTTAGTAGGCAGCAGCCCTAGCACAGCCTGCCACCTTTCCCTGAGACCCAAAAATACATGCTATGCTCAGGAGCAGATATGTCAGCCTGGAGGAATAAAACACAATCCCTAGTAGATAAGGGGTACATTCCTTCCCCCACTGTCCTGAGCATATATAAATATTCACCGGCGTCAATCTGATCCTGGTGGGCTTGCTTTATGACATCCAGCTGACTCCAGCCCACCCTCATGGTATATCTGTCCCTGTGGGGAGGAAAGAGAATCAGTTCATTTTTAACACAAGGGAACACACACACTAGATGGTCATAAATGACATTTCAGCCCGTATTGGTTTATCAAACTGTTAGAGCAAACAACAATCCATTTAAAAAATGTTTTCACACTTTAAAAAAGGTTTTACATTTTGCTTCCATTAAAAAATTAACATGAAAAGAAATATATAATAAGTTCTGTGATTGTGACATGTGGAATAAATAACTGACATTTGTCTGTAGTGTTTAGTCATTTTTTCACATGGGCAGGCACCAGGAACTGAACCCAGGTCTCTGGCATGGCAGGCAAGAACTCTGCCACTGAGCCATAGCTGCCCTAGTCCTTCTTATTATGAGCACACAACATACTACAAATCCAATATTTTAATTTTGTAAGAGAAAGAAGCAAGGATTTTATTTTCAATAAAAGTATTACCTTAAGTATTCCTTATTAGTATACAGAGATGTAGACATTGGCTTTACTGGTGATAAATAACAGATCCTTTTCAACATTTGAAAAGAAAAAATGCTATTTGCTCAGCATTTTGATTTGCAAAGAACAAAATTTTAAAATGAATACTTTCAAGATTTTTTTTTCTTATGGAACGATCCTTACATGAGAACAGTTTCCTAAAGCTAGTGACTCTCTTAATCTCTATTCCTGACTAAATGTGATTATAGGCAAGCTTTTCACCCAGGAATGAGTTACCTGCCTCGGGTAGATGGAGCAATTTAGGCTATTGCTTCATTACGTGAGACAGAATATGTTCAGTTATTAGATCCACAATGACATGTACTCAGAACCTTTATTTAGAGAATGTGTAAGAGCTTTCCTATCGTTGAATATTTACCGCGAGTCCATAGGGTAAATGCTATGAAGCCATTTCCTTTGAGTGAAACCTATTCACCAAATAGATAAATCTTAGCTATCATGCTTAAAGGTGCATGAGTATATAGGAAAGAAATGGGGCCTGCAGTTCACATATCATACCGTTTCTTTGTGCTAATGACCTTGGAGAATAATATTTTTTTTAATGTAGGTAGTATCCACAGAGATAAGAATAGCAGATCATTTGCTTCTCACTGCTCACATTTGTTAAGACTTTTATGAAGACTTTTCCCACGGCACATAAATCAGTTTAATAATGATTGCTGCCAGTTGGTGGCTAGACATCAGACTGCCAGCCTACTCAACAGTGTTGCCATCTGCTATTTGGATTCACAGTGTGTTGCTGCTATGCACTGCCTCATTAGGAACGGGACCCTTGTGAGCCATAGACAGAAGCTTATTCAAGTGAGCTGAAGCAAACTCCTCCCAAGCCAAATTTGTAGAGGCTGCATGCATCTCAGCTTATTTGGAAATTGTCCTACGCTGGTTATGCAGCCTGGTAGCTCATTGTCTCTGTTCATTTAGTTGTAGGTATTTCAAGATAGCGCCTTGTTTCAAAGTAGTTTCAAACACAAATGTGATTATTTCAAAGATTTGTGAAAAATATTCATCCCTTTCTTTTTGGTAATACAGTTACATCTTTGTTTTGGTTTGTTAATGCTGCTGAAATGCAATATATCAGAGATGGAACGGCTTTTAAAAATGGAATTTAATAAGTTATAAGTTTATAGTTCTAAGGCCATAAAAATGTTCAAACTAAGGCATCAAGGAAAAGACAGTTTAACTCAAAAAAGGCCGATATCTGTCACATGGGAAGGCATGTGGCTGGCATCTGCTGGTCCTTGTTCCTGGTTCCATTGCTTCCAGCTTCTGATACCCGCAATTTCCTCTCTAAGCATCTGTGGGCCTTCACTAAGCTCCTCTAGGACATAACTCTGGGTTCTGGCTTGCTTAGCATCTCATGGGAAGGCACATGGTGATGTCTGTTGGGCTCTGCCCATGTCTAGGCATCTGCTCTCTCTGTTGGCACTACAAGCATCTCCAAAGATCACTGGCTGTGTCAGGTCTGAAGCAGCTATACTTCAAAAGTCTGCATCTGAGGTTTCTCTAAAATGTTTCCCCTTTTAAAGGACTCCAGTAAACTAATCAAGACCCACCTTGAATGGTTGGAGTCATATCTCCATCTAATCAAAAGGCCACATGCACAACTGGGTGTGTCACATCTCCATGGAAACAATCCAAAGTTTCCCACTTTATAATTTAATTTCCCACTAAATAATGGGTCTAGCCTCACAAGATTGGATCAGGATTAAAACATGGCTTTTCTGGAGTACATAATAGTTTCAAATCAGCATATTCTTGAACTGATACTAGACACTGGATTGCCAAAAACACAACTATTTCAATAAGTAAATGTATTATGATCCACCTGAGTTTTTTTTTTTTTGAAAGATTTTTAAATTCTGAGGATTTTAGAGTTTTGTGGAAATTTCAACTGCACTGTTTTTGTTCCTTGGGAACTGATTTTCTAGGGCTTTCACTATATTTTTCCCTTTTTTTCTCCTACCAAATATCCAAATATAACTATGAATGCAAAATAACTGTATTTGTCAGATAGAAATTAGTGCATTTTATCCAACACCATTGCTTACCTTAGATACTTAAAATTTTCACAGGAAAAAGAAAAAACTTTTGTATACCTCACCTAATGTTTAGGTCCTCTGCCTCCACCTCAATAGATAATGGGCTCCATAGTACTTTAAGCATTAGGAGATTGCTTCATAAAATTGAATTTTTAAAGTTCTTAAAAGTGAGTTAAAATAATTCCAGGATTCATACAGATATTTGCACACTGATGTTCATAACAGCATTATTCACAATTTCCAAAAGAGTGAGGCAACCCAAGTGTTCATCAACAGATGAATGGATAAACAAAATGTGGTATATACATATAATGGAGTATTGTTCAGCCATAAAAAGAAATGGAGTTCTAATACATGTGACAGCATGGATGAAACTTTAAGACATCATGTTGCGTGAAATAAGCCAGAACACAAAGGGAGAAATATTGTGTACTCTCATCGATATGAAATAATTAGAATAAGCAAATTCATAGAGTTATAAACCAAAATACAGCTTATCAGGGGCTGTGGGAAGGGTAGGGAATAGGGTGCTAATACTTAATTGGTACAAAGTTTCTGTTTGAGGTGATGGAAAAGTTTGATAATGGATGATAGTGATAGCATAACACTGTAGATGTGAATTACATATTTGAATGTGGTAAAAGGGGGAAATTTTAGGTTGCCTATGTGTTACTAGAAAAAAGTTTTTAAAAGGCAACCACAGGGGGTGGACCATGGTGGCTCAGTGGCAGAGTTCTCATCTGCCATGCTGGAAACCCAGGTTCAATTCCTGGTGCCTACCCATGCAAAAAAAAAGTGAAAGAAAACCACAGAACTGAACAACACAGTCAACTCTAATGTGAATTATGTACTTTAGTTAATAGTATAATTATAATAAAATTGTTTCATCAGTTGCAGCAAAGGTACCATTTAATGCAAAGTGTTAATGACAGTGAAAACTGTACACGTGAAGGCAGTAGAGGAGCAACTCTATATTTGGCCTGACTTTTCTGTAAACTTACATATCTCTATTAAAAATTTAAAAATTAATAAACAACAACAACAACAAAAAATTGACCTGATTTAAAATTTCAATGGATTCCAAAGGCGCAAGTCCTAGGGTTTCTTTCCCCTTTACCTACTTTCCATACAAGTATTTATTCAGTTCTCCTATCTGCCCTTACCAGCCTTCAAAATATGTCCCACAAACCCTATGCTTGTAAGAGATAATGAGCAAAGGCTTTGGTGGGCAAACATTTGGAAAGTGTGATGTCTCAGACTGGGTTCTCCAGGATGCAGACTCTAAAATGTAATTTAAACTGCAGGTTATTTAGAAGTGCTCATGGGACCAATACTTATAGAAAAGTGGGGAAGAATCAGTACTGGGTAGAGTGAGAAGCTGAGCTGCAGTTTTCCTAACAACCTTCACCAACGCCACAGGAGTGTTCTGGAGTTGGACTGTTCCTTCAGAGCTCTCCTGAGCCAAGCCAACAGAAAGATTTCCTATCCTTGCACTGATCAATCACTGGACCTGTGTTTCCCCGGAAAGGGTGTTACATTAGGTGAGGTGGGTCTTTGCAGCAATTTTTCCTTCAAGGGGGATCTGGGCAGTGCATCATAATGCTGCAACATGGACCATATCAAAGCACCACTTTTGGAGAGTTGCACTAAACATTCACATATAGATGGCTTTGAGAATCTGGCACTGATGAAAGCTTCCAAATTTGTTTCTATCCTAATATCAATTCATATCAATTCACTAGTGTTCCATAGAACTTGATTTAAGAAATGTCTCCCTAATCTCACAGGGCTTTGCAGCTTGTGTTGAAAGAAATGTACACAGGGCAGTGCAAGGGTCGCTCAGTGGTAGAATTCTTGCCTGACATGCCGGAGACCCAGATTCGATTCCCTGACCCTGCACATGCCAGGAAAAAAAAAAAAAAAGAAGTGTTCATAGATGGTTTACTCCAGGTTCTCCTGCCCATCACCCATCAGCAGAGGTCTTTCAGTCTTGGATGAAAACTTCAGTGTTACTTTATTAGTTATGGACTTTGGGGTCTTATTCTCAGGTGTATGGGAAAGTGGCTTTATTTTTCCATTACTGAAACTTGATTTATCTCTTAAGCTTTTATTGTGTCTAGTGGCAAATACATACACACACATCCATAACTTCAGTCATTTTCCAGGTAAATATGGAGATTACATTTTGAAATAAGTTATTATGACATCTTTTTCATCTTATACCCAGGGTTGTATTTAAGTTACAGGTGACTTGGATCATGTCATAGCATTGGGAGGGATACATGTGATTCTTGATTAGCATCTCTCCAAACTGGCATTATCAACTGAGAATAATGTCCTTTCTTGTCTTCATTGATTTCACCCTCTATGCTGACATCCGATGAGATGCCTGCATTTTCTTCCTGTATCTTTTCAACGAGTTCACACTACATCTCTGGTTACGAGGACCCTCATGTCTGTTTGAGCTGTCGGGATCATTTCCTTAATGTTCTCAGCCACATCAAGAAAAATGGTTGATCAACTCTCTAGACCTATAAAGTCCATCAGGAAGTTTAATACCCATATGCCTAGACATTCAGTGTACGTGTTTTTACCCCAATATCTAAAGCCACGGTGTCAAGGACAACTCCATAGAACTTTTTCTCTCAGGGTAAAGATAAAGGAAGAAGACCACTGATCTCGCCATTCCTAGATCAAGTATATATTTTTTCTGGGGATTAGTTCATGCTCTAATTTGGAATATTATAACAACTCTTCAGAAACCGTGACAAACAGCTCACTCTTGCTTTCTGTCCAACTGTGGTTTATTTTCTTCTCACCTAGCCCTGAAATTACTTTCCTCCTAGGAGTGAGTTTGGAAGAGAGAAAGCATGGAGGTGACTGTAGACAAGTATCCTTCAACTTCATATATATTTTTAAGCTTTTTATTTTGAAATACTTTCAAACTGATGGGACAGTTACACAATTAATATAAATCCCATATGGAGACTTCCAACATACCCCTATCCCTCCAGATACTGAGATTCACCAGTTTTAAAATTTTGCCACATTTGCCATATTAGTCTGTCCGTATATCTATTAATTAATAGATAGATATCTATCTGGGTATTTATAATCCATTTTCTGAATGCATCCCAATAATTTCATTTTGAGCCTTTTCTCCTCCTTTGTTAGATCCCATCTGTGGTAGTTAGATTCAGTTGGCCAGGTGAAGGCACCTAGTTCTGTTGCTGTGGACATGAGCCAATGGTACGCGAACCTCATCTGTTGCTAATTACATCTACAGTTGACTAGGAGGCAAACCTGCTGCAATGAATGATGTTTGACTTAATTGGCTGGTGCTTAAATGAGAGACCGCAACGTAGCACAGCCCAAGCAGCTCAGCGTACCTCATCTCAGCACTTTTAGCTCAGCCCAGGCCTTTGGAGATTCAGAAAGAAATCACCCTGGGGAAAGTTGTTGGAACCCAGAGGCCTGGAGAGAAGGCCAGCAGAGACCATCCTGTGCCTTCCCACATAAGAAAGAACCTCAGCTGAAAGTTAGCTGCCTTTCCTCTGAAGCACTAACAAAATAAATTCCCTTTTATTAAAAGCCAATCCATCTCTGGTGTGTTGCATTCCAGCAGCTAGCAAACTAGAACACCATCAAGATCATGTACTGCATTTAATTAACATTTTCTCTTTAGTTCCTTTTTCTTTCCATTTTAATTGTGGGAATGTATATACAACATACACAACACACACTCTCTCATCTCAACTACCCCCAAGCATACCATTCACAATCGCAATCTTGTGAGACTCTCACCACCATCCATTACTAAAACTTTACTAACTCCCCACACCCATTATGCATTAACTTACCATTCCCACTGACCCCCTTCCCTTGCAACCTATACTCTAATTTCCATCTCTATGAGCTTGCGTAGTTGCTGATATTTTCCTTGTAGTTACCACTGGGCTTAAATTTAACATACCAAATCTATAACAAACTTGTTTGCTTGGAACCAACTTAATTTCAGTAGTATACATAAAATATGTTTCTGTACCTCACTACCCCCCACTTTTATATATTTCCTGTCATAAAAATTACATGTTTATATATTATGAGTCCAAAACTATTGATTTATCTCTCATTTTATATGTTTTTGCATTTGCCATCTAGATCATATAGGCAGTAAGAAATGGATAACAAACCAAAATAAAATAGTACCAGCATTTACATTTACCTATGTTGTTATTCTTACTGGAGATCTTTATTTCTTCATGAGGCATCTATCTATTGTTTATTGCCCTTTCCTTTCACCTGAAAAACTATCATTAGCATCTCTTGTAGACCAGTCTAGTGGTAAGGAACCTCCTCAGCTTTTGTTTATTATTCATTTTGAAAGACAGTTTATTGTATATAAAATTCTTGGTGACAATTCTCTCTTTCAACACTTTAAATATTTCATCCACTGCCTTCTTGCCTCCATGGTTTCCTTTGTATTGGAGTTCCCTTGCACATAACACATTGCTTCTCTCTTCCAGCTCTCAGAATTCTGTCTTTATCTTTGGCTTTCCACAGTTTGACTGTAATATGCCAATGTATGGGTATATTTGGGTTTATCCTATTTGGAGTTCATTGAGCATCTTGGATGTCATTATTCATGTCTTTTGTTAAATTTGGGAACTTTTCAGTCATTATTTCTTTGAGTGTTTTCACTTTCTTCTCCTCCAGGGACCCCACAATGCATATATTGGTACATTGGATGGTGTTCCATAGGTTCCTCAGACTCTGTTTACTTTTCTTAATTCTTTCTCCTTTTTATTCTTCATACTGGATGATTTCAGTTTTTTTATCTTCAAGTTCAATGATTATTTCTTCTTCCATCTCCAATCTGCTGTTGAAACCCTCTCGGAAATTTTAAATTTCTGTTACTGTGGTCTCCAGCCTTGTTTGGCTCCTTTTTGTAATTTCCTTCTCTATATTGATATCCTTTTTGTGTTCACATTTTCCTGATTTCTTTGAGGTCTTTGTCCATGTTTCTGTTTAGCCCTCTGAACATATTTAGGACAATTTTTAAAAAGTCTTTGTCTGATATGCCTCAGTCTGGCCTTCTGTGCCGGTCTGAAAGGAGTATGTGCCCTAGAAAAATCATCTTTTAATCCCGATCCATTTTGTGGAGGCAGCCATTTCTTTCAATCCCTGTTCAGCACTGAAAGTTGGAAACTTGATCAGATCATCTCCACAGAGATATGGCACACCCAATTGTGAGTATTAACCTTTGATGAGATGGAGATGTGACTCTACCCATTCCAGGTGGGTCTTGATTTGTTTACTGGAATCCTTTAAAAGAAGAAACATTTCAGAAAAAACTTCAGAGCAATGAGAACCACAAGAGCCCATGCAGCCAGAGACCTTTGGAGATGAAGAAGGAAAACATCCCTTGGGAAGCTTCATGAAACAAGAAACCTGGAGAGCAAACTAGCAAACATCACCATGTTTGCCATGTGCCTTTCCAGTAGAGAAAGAAACCCTGAACTTCATCGGCCTTCTTGAACCAAGGTATCTTCCCTGCATGCCTTGGATTGGACAGTTCTTATTCTTGCTTTAATCTGGATGTTTTCACAGCTTTAGCACTGTAAACTTGCAACTTAATAAATTCCCCTTTTCAAAAGTCATTCTGTTTCTGGTATATCGCATTCTGGCAGTTTGCAAAGTAGAACACCTTTCTCACTGATGCTTTCAAATGCTCTAAACTTCTCCTTTGCCTAGGCCATCACATTCTGTTGCTTTGTATGCTTTGTAATCTTTTGAAACCTGGACGTTTTAACATTTTAAGGTGTTATTGCTGGAATTTAGACTCTGTGGCATCTCTTACTTAAGCTTTTGTCCAGCCAGTCCAACTGTAAATTTCATTCCATGATTTTAGGCCTTGGAGCTTCAAAAGCCAACAATTTAACTTTACTTCTCTGTGTTCCTTTTGGTGGGTCTTTTAAGGGCTACCTTCCCCCAAGGTTTTGAGCTTACACTTAATTTGAAGGGGGAGGTAAATTTGGAAGAAGAGGGAGAGTAGGAACAAAGAGTTTGCCTCCAGAGAAAAATACCCGTGGCTTTACTCTTCTGCTCTATTCATTAGTCTGTACTACACTCTTTTAATTTCTGTAGCTTTATAGTGAATTTTGATATGTGGTAATTTAAGCCCTTCAACTTGTTCTTCTTTAAGATTGTCTTGGATATTCTAGGTCTTTTCTATTTCCATAAAAATTTTAGATTCAGATCATTAATTTCCTAACAAAACAAAACAAATCAAAACAAAAAACTCAACATCCACTGGAATTTTGATTGGAGCAAATTAAAAATATTGATATTTGTTCTGAGTATTTCATTTGTTAACTTTGCTTATAGTTAGATTTATCTAAATCTTTTCTTTTGGCAATTTTTTCAGTTTGAGTGAAGAAAAATTGTAAATCTTAAAACTGATTTACTTATAGGTATTTGATGTTTTTGATACTGCTGTAATTTTTTTTTTGCATGGGCAGGCACCAGGATGCTGTAAATTTTTAATATTTTAATTTGCCCAATTGATCCATTAAAAGGATGTATAATGCAACTGATTTTTGATGCAGTGACCCTGTATCATCTGATATTTTGATCTTGCTAAATTCTAATAGCTTATTTTTAGACTATTTCAGATTTTCTACATGCAAAATCATGCAATCTATGAGAATTTTATTTTTTCTGTTGTAATATTTACTCTCTCTTTCTCCCGACCCCCTCTTCCTTCATTGCCCTGGCTAGGACATCAAGTGCAATGCTGTGTAGAAATGGTAAGCATTAGCATCCTTGCCTTGATCCTAATGTTAAGAGGAAAGCATTAAATGTTTTAGCATTAAGTACTATGTTAGCTGTAGGGTTTTAGTAGTTGCATTTATCAGATTAGGAAGGTTTTCTTCTATTCCTAGTTTGCTGATAATATTGTGTGTTGATTTCCTCAATTGCTCATTCTGCATCTATTGGGATTATCATGTTTTTTTCCTCATTTACTCTGTTATTGTGGTAAATTACATTAACTGACTTTCAAAAGCTTAACTGATTTTATGATGCTTTAAGCTCTTTATATATTGTAGATTCTATTTGATATTTTGTTTAGTATTTTAGCATCTAAGGTTAAAAAATGTAATGGCTTCTGATAGGAAAAAGTTAAGCAGCAAGTGTGCAATCCATTTCTCTCCTGTTATTCAAGGGCTGTTTCCAGGAAAGAAAGAAAGCAAGTAACCCAGGCTAGTCTTCTTGTAAGTATATTGATGATAAATGTTATGTAAAATAGATTATGTTAATTACTAGAAGGTAAGTGCACCTATGGAGTGCTTTTAGCAGATGTCTCTGATTTAGGATTGATTATGGTAAACAAAGCCAGAATCTATGAATTTATGGGGTATGGTTTCCAGGAATATATCAGGTAAGTTGTATAATTACCTGGGTATAAAATGAAGAAATGACATAAGCTAAAATGCTCCAGGTTGTGTGACGCAACCTCATTTAGAGATCATAGATTTCTAGCTTGGCCAGGAAGCTCATCCAATGTAACAAGGAAGGACCTGAGAAGCCCTACACACTGTTCAGGACCTCCTCTGCTTTGCCTGTGCCTTTTGATTGCTTGTATTCTCGATATTATTAGTGTTCTAGTTTAAGAAATGGCTTTTAAAGAGGGGAATTTAATAAGTTGCTACTTTACAGTTCTAAGGCCAAGAAAATGTCCCAATTACAAGTCTGTAGAAATGTCCAATCTAAGGCATCCAGGTAAAGATAACTTGGTTCAAGAAGGCCGATGAAATTCAGGGTTTCTCTGTCAGCTGAGAAGGCACATGGTGAACACAGTCAGAGTTTTTCTCTCAACTGGAAAGGCACATGATGAACACGGTCAGAGTTCTGCTCTTATCTGGAAGGACACATGGCGAATATGGCATCATCTTCTAGCTTCTTCTCCTGGCTTCCTCTTTCATGAAGCTCCCCAGGAGGTGTTTTCCTTCTTCATCTGCAAAGGTCACTGGCTGGTGGGCACTGCTTCTCATGGCTATGTCTTTCTGCTCTGCTCTTGCTGAATCTTCTTCATTCTCCAGAATGTTTTCTGTTTTATAGGATTCCAGAAATTTATTAAGACCCACCCAAATGGGTTGAGACATGTCACCTAATCCAGCTTAACAACCACTCTTGATTAAATCACACCTCCAGGGAGATGATCTGATTACAGTTTCAAACATACAGTTTTGAATAGGGGTTATTGTGCCTATATGAAATGGGATTTTGATTAAAACATGGCTTTTCTAGGGTCCATACATCCTTTCAAACTAGTACATTCCATCCTCTGGATCCTAAAAAAGACATTTTCCCCATATACAAAATACACTCATTCCGTAACAATAACAGAAAACCTTAAACCATTCCAAAACATTACAAATACAAGATTAATACAAGATTAAAATCAGTACAAAGTCTGTTCAAAGTTAGTTAAAAGCATGGACAGTCCTAAGGCAAAATTTTCTCCATTTGCTCTGGACCTGTAAAACTCAGAACAAGAAATTTGCTGCCAATATACAAAGGAGGAGCATTCACAGTATACATATACACATTTCCATAGGGAAGAAGGAACACAAGGATCACCAGACCCACACAGTTTCGGGAACCTGCAGGGCTAAATCCATTAGATTTCAAAGTCTGAGAGTCATTCATCCTTGGGGCTTTAGAAAGCGGTAGTCCCACCCTTTCCAAGGGCCTACGCAGAGGCCTGCCTCTCTCTGAACTCATCCTTGGGGGACATTGGGGAGTCCACCTTTTTCTTGGCTCCAACCTCTCCAAGCATTGGGGCTGCACCCAGGCTCTCTGCCATCTTCGGGGCACATGCTCAAACCCCTCCATGTGGTGGTAGCCAGGCTCTCCCCAAACCCCAAGGAATATGCTTCACCTTCTCCAAGGCCTGAGGCGGCATGACTCTTCCACTGCAATGAGGTGGAAGGCCCATCCTCTGCCTTTGGGGCAAACTCACCCTCTTCACGGGCTTGGGTGGGTCCGCTCTCCTGGCCCGAGGCTTCTTGACTTCAGACCTCAGCCTCCATGGTTTTGCCTCTGAAGTTAATGTTCGTCCGTTGTGTCCCTTCTCTGAACTCCCCAGCCCAGACTGGCAGCGGCTCTGTTTATACCGGTTCCACAGCACTCTCGTTACTTTCTATGCAGTAGCCTCGGATCATGCCCACCAGACATAAGGAGTTTCCACAAATTTTTGGTTTCCATGTCCAATCCTGACTGTCTCTGAAATGGCTGACTGGTTTCACAGTGGCCAAGTCCTCATGTGGGGCACTGTTCTCTGGAGACTCCCTTTCTGGAAGCCCAGAATTTTCCAGAATATCAATTTCTAGTTTCTTTGTACCCAACAGTTCAGTTCTCAGCTTATCTCTTTCCTGTCGCATTTCACTATAAGCTACAAGCAGAAACCAGGCTGCACGTTCCACATTTAATTTGGAGATCTCTTCTGCTAAATATCCAAGTTCATGGCTTTTAAAATCTGCCTTCCAGCCAAAGCCACTAGTCAATTTTGCCAAATTATCTGCCATTTTAAAACAAGGCTCATCTTCCTTCCAGTCTGAAATAATACATGCCTCATTTCTGTCTAGAGCTTCATCCTGGTAGCTTTAGAGTCCACATTTCTACCAAGAGTCTCTTCAAAGCATTTTAGACCTTCTCTATCAAACTCCTCACAACTCTTCCAAAATCCCCCTTATCCATTTAAAAAGCTGTTCCAACATGTTTGCTATTTGCAAACCGCAGCAGCACCCCACTCTTGGAATCTCTCATTCTCCAAAATGTTTTCTCTTTTATAGGACTCCAGTAAACCAATCAAGACCCACCCTAATGCGTGGAGACACATCTCCCCTAATGCAGCTTAACAACCACTCTTGACTGGGAGACATCTCCAGGGAGATGATTTAGTTACGGATTCAAACATGTAGTATTGAATAGGAATTATTCTGCCATTTTATGAAATGGGATTTTGATTAAAACATGGCTTTTCTAGGGTCCATGCATCCTTTCAAAGCTGCATAATTAGTAAAACCTTTATAATGAGTAAAATCTCTTATTACTCTGAGTCTGTGTGTTTGATTTGACAATCCTTTTATTTTTTCCTATCTTTTATTTTAACTCAGTTTCTACTTTTCCTTTTTTAATAATGTCTTTGTCAGGTTTTCATATCAAAATTATGCTTTTCTCGTAAGATGAGTTGGGAAGTGTGGTGGTCTCAAGCTGCTAAGTAACTCAGAAAAGGCCATATTCTTTTAATCCATTCCTGTGGGTGCAGAACTATTGTGGGTGAGATCTTTTGATTAGGTTGTTTCAACTGAGATGTGACCCACCCAGTCCAAGATGGGTCTTAATCCCCTTATTGGATTATATCATTTATTATAAGAGGATAAAGGACATGCAGAAAAAGCCCTGAATGCTTAGAGAAGCTGAGAGATGAAACGAAGAGAAGCTCATAGAGAAATCCACAATGAAGCTAAGAGAGGAAGCACAGGAACTGAAAACTGAAATCAACAAAACCTGGGAGAACAGGACCAGTAGATGCTGGCCATGGACCTTCCCATGTGACAGTGGTGTCCCAGAAGATGTCAGCAGCCTTTCTTCAGAGAGGTACAGTCCTGTTGATGCCTTGATTTGGACATTTTTATGGCCTTAGAACTGTACACTTGTAAGATAATAAATCCCCATTATAAAAGCCAATCCATTTCTGGTATATTGCATTTTGGCAGCTTTAGCAGACTAAACAGGAAGTATTTGACCTTTCCTATAAAGTGGAAGGATTCCAGTAGGCTTTCCTTAAATGTGTTGAGGAATTTACCAATGAAGTCAAATGGGCCTGAAAAAAAATTCATGGAAAGCTATGTACTTCCCTATGGTAGAAATGAAATAAAGGCCTGACAAAGCAGTAAATATTCCCTCATGAAATGCCTTCATAGTTATTTCCTGGCTTCTAGGCAGATGTATATAAATCCAGCATAAACCTTATTTACAGGGAAGTGCTGGACCTGATAATGGAAGAAAAAAAATGCATCAGAGACCTAAACATTAGAGACAGAACTATCAAACTCCTAGAAGACATCATAGGGCAGCATCTTCAGGACTTTGTGTTAAGCTGTAGTTTCTTACATAGACTTTACACCCAAAGCATAAGCCACAAAATAAAGAAATAGATAAAATGGGACCTCATCAAAATTAAAAACATTTGTGCTTCACAGTATTTTATCATGAATGTAAAACAACCTACACAATGGGAGAAAATGTTTGAAACCACATATCCAATAAACATTTAATATCCAGAATATTTAGAGAAATGCTTCAGCATAATAAAAAAGAGGACAACCCCATTTAGAAACTTACACTGAATGAGTTAGTTTGCTAGCTACCAGAATACTATATGCCAGAACTGGAACAGCATTATAAAGGGAAATTTAATAAGTTGCAAGTTTACAGTTCTAAGGTAATGAAAATGCCAAATTAAGGCACTATTAAGAAGTTACCTTAAATCAAGGAAAGTCCAGGGGTTAGGAACACCTTTGTCAGCTGAGTAGTCATGTGGCTGGCATCTGCCTCTCCAGGTTCTGGCTTGCTTAACATCTCACGGTGATGTCTGCTGGGCCCCAAGCATCTCCAAACATCTGTGTCTTGGTTCTCCACATGTCTGCATCTGTGTCAGCTCTGCTATGAAGTTTCTGTTGGCTCTGAGGCTTCTGTCATTTCTCTCATTTCTGTTGTTTCTGTAGGCTCTGCTCTGAAGTTTCTGTTGGTGCTGTCATTTCTTCAAAATGTTTCCTCTTTTAAAGGATGCTAATAAGCTAATCAAGACCCATCTGAAAAGATGGGAGTCACATCTCCACCTAATCAAAGTTAATACCCACAACTGGGTGTGCAACATCCCCCAGGAGAAAATCTAATCAAAAGATTCCAGCATACAATATTGAATTAGGATTAAAAGAAACAGCTGCCTCCACAAGATAGAATCAGGATTAAAACATGGCTTTCTGGGGTACATAATATATTCAAACTGGCACACTGAAGGAGCTGCAAGAATTAGTTAGCATCTACTAGGAAGAGTCATGGGATTAGTCCCTGAATTGGATTTTGAGGGTACTTTATCTATGGCCTAGAATATAAGAACAAGGAAAGCAAGAATTTACTTAGGGGCACTTTACTGGGCCACAAAATTTAACCTCTGTCAAGAACCTGAGAGGGTGGGTCAAATTCACTAGCAGGGTATCCTGGTTTGAAACCGTTATGTCCCCCAGAAAAGCCATGTTCTTTAATCCAATCCTGTGGTGCAGACTTATTATGGGTGGAATTTTTTTATTAGGTTCTTTGCATGGAGATGTGACCTACCCAAATGTTTTAATTAATTTACTGGAGTTCTTAACAGAGCTGTCACAGAGTGCAGAGCGATGAAACCAAGACACAGAAGTTTGGAGATGCTAAGCTAAGAGATGAAACCCAAGGTCAGTCCCAGAGTAGCTAAGTGAGGAATGACATATATTAGTGTGAAATCCACTGGAAATAGCTGTTGAGAGAGCTGTTTGAAACCAGAAGCCAGGAGAGAAGGATCGCAGTCATCACCATGTTCTTCCCCATGTTCAGAGAAATACCAGAAATGATCAGCCCTTCTTGAGTGAAGCTATCCTCTTGATGATGCCCTAATTTGCTCATTTTCAGGACCTTAGTACTGTAAATTTGTAACCTAATAAATCCCCTTTGTAAAAGTCAATACATTTCTGGTACATTGCAAGAGGCTGAGGGCACTGGCCTCAATAGAGCAACATGATCCCTTGCTCGTTTTTCAGACCTAAGGCAGGTTTCAGATACATAATTCACAGATGGAAGAGATGGCTATGTTCCTTGGAGGAAGTATTCTGCTACACAGTAGCAAGTATGTACTGTGAGGATTCCCCAAGTTCTTCCCCAAATGGACTCATGGCCATTACTAGGAGACTGGACACTGAGAAAGGGGGAATACCCAGACTTTTCAAGGTATATTTGTTTTAGTTTCTTAGTTTCCTAGATTGCTTAAAGCAGGTACCACGAAATGCATTGGCTGTAAACAATGGGAATTTATTAGCTTACAGTTTGAGGCTGTGAGAATACCCAAAGCAAGGCATCATTAAGGTGATGCTTTCTTCCTGAAAACCAACTACTGGTGATCGTTGGCTCCTCTGCCACATGGAAAGTCACATGGCAGCACCTGCTGGTCTCTCCTTTCTTCTTCCAGGTTCCACTGACTTCAGATTCATGCTCCTGCAGCTTTCTTTCTCTCTGTATTCATCCCATTTATAAAGGACTCTGGTAAAAAGATTAAGACCCACCCTGGACCATGTCTTAACTGAAGTAATCTCATCAAAAGTTCCTGTTTACACCCAAAGGATTGGATTTGCTTTAAGAACATGAATTTCTGGGGTACATACAATTCAAAACCACCAAAATAATGGGCATAGTGCCTGAGTTGACATTGACACCTGGAGATCCAAGCATCATCATGGCCCCCCTGTTAGAATACAGGTTCATGGGGCAAGTCCTGGTATTGGCTAAAGTCTGGCTCACAAAGGATACACTGACTCTACAGAGCTACAAATAATCATTTCCCCAGTGTCTCACTGTATAGTTGAAATGATATATTTGGCAATTATACACACAAAGTCTTTGGCCCATGGGTTAATGCTGTTATAGTGGGGAAATCCAAATGGAAACCTCTGAAACAGCTCCCCATCCTGGCCAAGATAGGAAATATAAAACATTTGGGGTGGGCAACAGGCAGAAATTATTGTCACCATTAAACACCTAAAGGATGTAAGTGTGGTGGTCCAAACATTTCTCCATTTACTTTGTCTTTTTTGGCCTTTGCAGAAACCACATAGATACAGGGGAATGACTGTATACTAGCAATGATTGCAGCTGCTGTGCCCAGATGTGGTATCTTACTCAAGATTAAGAAGGGCTCAAGTATATAGTACCATTGATCTGGTGAATGTGTTCTTTTCAATCCCAATTAGAAAAGAGAATTAGAAACACTTGGCATTCTTGTGAGATAGACAACTCTATCCAGTTAAATTTTTGCCTCAAGGCTATGTTAACTCTCTTGCTCTGTGTCATAATAAAGTCCAAAGAGACATGGACAACATTGATATTCTATCAAACATCATACTATTCCATTACATTGATGACATCATGCTGATCAGGCAGGATGAAGAAGAGGCAGTAGTAAGTTGGTCTACTTGTTCCGGGACATGCGCTTCAGAGGTCTCAATGAGAATTGAGACCTGCAATCTCAGTGACGTTTTTATAGTTCCAATGATTATCCCATCCAAAGTAAAAGACAAATTGCTGCCTCTTCCATCCACTACAACAAAAAAGGAAGCATAGCACGTGGAAGCCTCCTAGGGTTTGGAGGCAACACATTTCATATCTAGGAATACTGATCTGGCCCATATACAGAGTCATGTGGAAAACTGCCAGTGTAGGTCCAAGGTGCAATGCAAGAAGCCCTGCCACTTGGCCATACCAATTTGGCAGACCTTACCATGCCAATGGTGTCACTGGTGGGAAAAGATGCAGTATGAAATTTATGGCAGGTCTTAGTGGGAGAGTCACTTTGCAGGCTTCTGGGATTCTGGAGAAACAGTATGCCATCAATAGCAGAGAATTATGCAAGTATTAAGAAATAGCTTCTGACATGTTATTTGGTATGGTGGAGATGCAGTGCTTAGTCACGGCACTTCAAATGACAGTGCATCATGAATTGGGTCCTGTTGAATCCACAAAATTATATATTTGGATGGGACCAGCAGCAATCCATTCTTACAGATGGTACCTCTTGGATTATACCCACACAAGACCAGAGGGCACTTAAGTAAGCTACATGACATGGTAGTCAATCTCTCCATGCCAATCATCACAGCTGTATCATCACTCCACCCCAGCTTACACTTATTTATGGTCATACGTGAGCATTACTAATTATTGACTTATTGCCTCTCAGCTCCAAGTTCATCCTTTCGGACAGCTCTGTGAAAATGGATTCGGTCCCTTTTAATATCTTTTCTGTGCCAGATGGCATTGAAGTTTTGTCAGTGGAGGATGCTGGAGAGAGACTGCAGGGAGAATTTGCTTCCAGATACTAACATTCTCCCTTGGCAGGTTCCTGCGGCTTGTGAGGCTTCTTCAGCATGTATGGCTTCTCCAGTGTCCACCTCCTGCAGTATGTAGCAGTCACCAGCTCTCAGAGGTCAAATGCTTCCCCTGACATCATTTCCCCTGAACACAGACAGTTTTGTAGCAGAGTGTCTCTGATTAATGCAGTCTTCAGAGTTTCTCCAGTGCCATGCTCCTCTAATATACAGAAGCCAGCAGCTCTCAGCAGTTTCCCTTGTCACCACCACCCTTTGCCTAGGTGCTTGCGGTTCTGTAGCAGAGTGCCTCCAGTGACTGGGAAAATTCCCCATAAACAACTTTCCATGGAACCCTAGAGAGTTGCTTTCCAGCAAATTCCAGAAGAAAAATGTCCAGAAAATTCCATTGTCAGCACTATGACAGTGAGCCAGAGCTATGCATTCCCGACAAGATATGGATCTCAGCCCTGGGGTAAGGCTCTTCCTTGGGTATTCCATCTCATCCCTTGGGGGTAGTGACTGCTCCTTATATCTGGTATTCCTAAATTCTTTGGAGTTTGTTTTACTTCTAATCATTTAATCCCTTTTTGCTCTAACCCCCCTTTATAGTTAATAACTCATTATATTAAACTTTCCTTGTTCAAATTAGTTTGTGGTTTCTCTGTCCTGATTGGACCCAGAATGATACAAGGGGTGGGAGTTGAAGGCAATTCCCTGAAGGAAGAAAAGCCCAAGCTTGGTTTACAGATGGGCGGGTCAGCACAACACATGAGAGCATGCCAAAAATGGGTGGTGGCTAAATTATAGTCACATCCAGGAGTGGTCTTGAAGAGCAGTGGAAAGAGAAAATCTTCCTAACGGGTAGAATTGTAAGTTGGTGCACCTGATTTTCTTGTATGGAGAATTGACTCCAGGTGAGAATATGTACTATTCTTCAGGCAGTGGCTAACTGCCTGGCTACCTGTTCAGGGACTGAATGGAAAGAGATAGGAAGAGTGGTAGTATAGAGGAAAGTGGATGGAGGTATGGGAGTAGACAGAGAACATGGTTTTGTTTCACATATTAACACCCATCAGAAATTGTCCATCATGGAAGAGGCACTTAACAACCAACTAAACGCAATGACTTAGCCAGATGAAATTAGACAGATTTTATTACAACATACCCCAAATGACACAATAGGCACATTAATAGAGTGGCTATGGTGGCAGAGTTGGATGTTATGTATGGGCCCAAAACATTGAATCCCCCTTACTAAGGATTATCTACCTACTGTAGTCTCTGTTGTCTAACCTGTCAGTAGAGTCCAATGGTGAACCCCTCAATGTGGCTCTATACTCATTAAGGAGAATAACTCATCAATTGGTAGCAAGTCAACTTTCAAAGGTCCTCTTCCATCCTGAAAGGGTCAGTAGTTTGTCTTCACAGCCAGCCTCATAGAAGGCTGGAAGAATTTTTTAAAGGCATAACTAAAGTATCAATTTCGTGGCAACATTCTGAAAAATGGGCTGTCAGCCTTCAGGAGGCAGTGTATCATTAGGTCAGAAACATCTATATGGTTCTGTGCCCTCAATGAGATGATTACATGAGCCTAGGGATCAAGATGTGGCAAAGGGAGTGGCTCATTTACCATCATTCCCAGTGGCTTACTAGAACCCATTGTGCTTCCTGCCCTCCGAGCCCTCTGTAAGCTTAGAGGTTGTGATTTACAGAGAGTACACTCTTGTTAGGGGTTAAGGTTCCCAGTGAACTACAAGAAATCATTATTACCAGGGCACTCTGGACAGGGACCAGCAGGTAAGGAGTCTCCATGTTGGCAGGACAATTGATCAAAATGAGCAGGAGGAAGGACTGCTTTGACACAATGGGGACAGAGATGAATATGTTGGATCCCAGGTAAGCCATTGGGTGCTTCCTAGTACACACTTGACCCACTGTAAATAAGAACAAACACACAGGAATTCCACCCTAAAAAGGGGCTTACTAAGTGTTTAGACCCCTCAGGAATTAGTTTGCATCACAGCACCAGGATAAGTGAAGTGATGGTAAGCATGAGAGGAATTTAAAATGGGACAACAGAGTTCAGATCTCTTGCTTAGGGGAACATAATCGACCGAGTGCCCCAGTTGCTACTCTCTGAATTCACTGATGTTTTCATGTCAAGGCTACATATCCCAGAGGCTGTTCCCATGGGAACAAATGAAGGAAGAGAACAGATATGCTAATGCATGCCCATCCCTGGGAGACAGGGGTCTTCTCTATTAGGCAACCTTTGCCAGAGAGCTCTGTCAGACTGACCTGATAACTCCCTGGAACTGTATTGCAATCTGATATTCTTGCCACTCAACCTTTCTTTTCTTCACATTTCACCTGCAATGCAGTCTGAAGGTTCTCTCTGCCTCCTCTGGATTCCTCTCCTTTTCAATTCTGACAAACATTTCACCAAATACATTTCTTGTACATCTAATCCATTTTTGCATCTGCTTCTCAAATGATCTGAGAAAACTTGGACTCTTTGTTTTGGCAGGTGGTCAAGGAACTTGTGGATCAGCTTTATAGTATGGAGCCTTATTTTTAAGCTTTTTTAGGGCAAGTCTAGTTTTTACTGTCAGCTGACTTTAGCCCCCTATTAATGTGAGGTGTAACTTTTCTGGGGTCTTTAGTAAGTGTTTGGAGTTCTAGAGAGGATTCTCCACTGTGGCTGGATAGAAACTTAATGTCTTCTAACCCTGTGTTTTGGGTACCATTCAGCTTACTATTCAGCAAAGGATACAAAGGGATCACTGCAGGGAGTGTCTACAGGCAGAATGGCTGGCAACTGTAGAGCTCACCTTGGTTTTCTCTTCTCGGGATCAGTCTATTGCTGCCAGTTGTCTAATATTTGAAAACCTGCTTTATATAAATTTTTTTCTGGTTTATTGAGACATCAATAGTCAACTTAAAAAAAAAATTTCTGAAATATGCATTTACAGCTATAAGCTTCCTTTAAGCATTTGCTTTCACAGAATCCCACAAGTTTTGATATATTATTTTCATTATCATTCATTTCAAAATATTTTCTAAATTCCACTGTGATTTATTTTTTGACCTGTTAATAATTAGGTTTATGGTTCTTACAAGAATTTATAATTATCTTTATGTAACTGAATTCTGGTTTAATTTATAGTCTATATGACTTAAATCATTTGAAATTTGTTGAGATTTGTGACCCAGCATAAGTTCTGCTTTGGCAAATGCTCTGTGTGCACCTTTAAAAAATATATATTCTTAAGTTTTGGGATGTAATGTTAATATGTGAATTAGACCAAGGACTTACTTCAGTTTTTCAAATCTTTTATCCTTAACATTTCTTTCTTCTTTTCAGTTAATTAAGAGATGTGTTAAAATCTCCAACTCTGATGGTTCCTTTCTTAGTTTGTTTGTTTTTTTTTTTTTTTTTTACTTTTTGCTCTGCATGTTTTGAAGCTGTGTTATTGAGGGAAATCAAGCTTAATATTTAAAAATTTTTTCAGTGAAATAAATCCTTTATCATACATGATCACTTCTTTTAGAAATGCTTTGTGTTTTTAAGTCTACTTTGATAAAATAATTAAACCAACTTTCTTTTAGTATTTGTGCTGTGTGTCAGTTATTTATCAGTTGTCTTTTAGCTCCAAATCTGTCCCCTATACTTGTCCTTGATGCTGAGATGGGTTTCTGCAAATTAAATTTCCCAGATTTCCTTTTAGTTGGTTTCCTATTACATTCTATCAATAAGAAACACTAGGGGAGATTGGAAGAGGAAGGAACTTTCTTTCCATTTTATTTTGTTCCTGTCAGAAGTGAGTTAGGTACTCTCGGAACCCAATTCATGTTTTCCCTTTACAGGTACTAGCAGCCATTCTCTCTTCTCAGAAGTCTAAACACCAACTCTTCAGGGCTCCTCTTCCAGGTTCTGCAGTAAAACTTTCAGGCAAAAAGAAGAGTTTTGTCCAGCTTTTCTATGTATTCTTACCAAGAAGGTTGCTCTGAAATATCTAGACCACCATCCAATTCATCCCTTAAGACCCAGTCCAGGTGTCATTCTCATTTGAAACTTGCTATGACACTCCTCCTCCCTGAGGTCCTGACTCCTTTGTCCTTCCATAGTACTTAGTTTACATGTCTATTACAGCATCTGTTACGCACTGTGCACAGAACTGTACTCTTTCAGACTATGCCTTCTTCATACGGATGGTGCCAATTCATAGCCCATAGTAGGAGTTCAACCACTGAAATGATCAACTTGTGGCAATTCCAGACCAAATAAAAGGATGATGGTAACACCACAGGGGATCAGGCAGAGAAAAAAACTAGTTCTGATAAGACAGAGTCTCATAAAGGGACGTCAAAACAAATCATGCTATTTCTACCTATTATAACAAATATTAATGCTAACCTTTATGTGATGGAAATCCCTCAATTTTTTCTTCCTGTGTTTCTACTAATTTTCCTCCCATTGGTTGTAATCTATGCATCACTAGTGCTATTTGATGGTAGAAAACAGTATCTTAGGAAAAGTTAACAAAATTGATTCACAGAGCCCATAAAGACAGAAAAAATAGTTAATTTTATTTCTCCAAATAATTCATATTTTCTGTGATTATGAGTTTAGAAGATATGTTATCTCTACCCAGTGGTCAAAGTTCTAAACAGAATCACTTTTTAATTTTCCAAATTTTAGTGTCAGTTTCTATTTCTCATAAACAACATCCAAGGTTAAAACTGTTATTAACATACACCTTCTAATACATTATTTTGATGATAGAAAGAAGAGAGGTAATATTTAAACAAGGCTAACAATGCATTATATAGGCTTATAAAATGGTTCTTGTGTACTGCCTTATGTTTTTGGGGCTTCTGATTCCAGTCACAACTCAGGTGAAAAGTTCTGGGCAGATTTCAGCCTGTTTTGTGCTGATAGTGTCACACCATAAGCATGCATTAAGACATCAAGCAATGTGCGATGGTTGTCACCAGCTAGGTTTTCATGTCTTTGCAACCGAGAAGTCTGGTAAGCAACCCTCAATATATAGGTAATGGCTGCTGAAAGATAAATGTTTCTTCCTTTTGTCCTTTGGTCAGTCAGCTCTAAGACAAAGTTTACCAAAAATCCTGAGGAGGTTCTGCATTAAGTAACCATTAGCAGTAGTGGACTATTTGATAACAGTACCTTGTTTTGCTTGGATTTTCCCTCATACCTGCTCCCTGAAATCATATTCCCAAATAAAATGTGATTGTCTTTGTCTCAGGCTTTGGTTTTAGGAATAAACTAGATTAAGACAGTAGGTAAACAGGTTGCCGGTAGATTATATAATAAAGGAATGTAATTTTTCTTCACTCTGTACATGCTACAAAGAAACACATATTCAGTTAGTAATGTGCTTGTTGGTAATTTCAGTGATTTTGCATCTTATTTCCTTCTGGAAAGCTCATCATCCATCCTGAAACCTGACCACCTAAGGATAAAAGTTGGTACAAATTAGTTTATTATTGAATAGGCATATTTTTATAGGTGATGATGGCTCTAAGCAATTTGGTTTGATACTCCAGTGCAGTACAGAGGAGTTTTCAGTCTACTTAATCAGCCAAAGCTCCTTGTTGCTTTGGAAACAGCCATATCATATTTCTCATACTCCTTAGTAAAAGCTGGATCTTTTACTACTATAATCCTTTTTTTGCTAAGAAACTCAAACACACGTTAAAAGAGAAAATATTACTGGGATACATCAGGGCTTTATTTATTAAGAAATTAAATGACTACCTAAAAGACATGGCAGGTTATTAGGAATAAATTAATATTGCCTACATGCTAGCCCAAGTAAAAATGTTAATAATGTTTTACACATTCAAGGTACTGAAGATACTGCAGGGAAATGGGTAAAATAGACACAAAACAGACCGATGCTCTACCTCTTGGAACTTAGTTTCTAGTGATGGAGAATGTGAGATAATAAGCAGATTAAAGAAATGAAATACATAGAATTGCAAATAAGTGATAAAGATAAAAATAAACTAGGCATCAGAGAGAATGTGCAAGTTTTTTGTTTTGTTTTGTTTACTCTAAAAGTTACAGTATGAAAATGACATTTGAACAAAGATCCAAGGAGGGAAGAGCCAGCCATATAGATAATTGGGGGAGGAACATTAGCTAAAAGGGAAAAGCAAGTGCAAAAGCCCTGAGACAGAAAGAGGCCAATGTGGTTGAGAGATGTGAGCCCTTAAAGAGGTTGGAAAGGGCCTGAGGAAAAGAGGTAGTACCAGCTCATGTGGGAGAGGGGTTCTCAATGGATGCTGGACCATACTATGCACCTAGAGGATATTTTGAAAAACTGTGAAGACATTTTGGTATTGCTAGGTTGGGTGATGCTATTGGCATTTAGTGGGCAGGCACCATCTATGTTCAAAGTACCATAATGCTCAGAATGATTCCACCCAAAAAGCTGCTTTTCCACATTCTGCATGACTTTCAAATGCCCTGCTGTTCATTTGTGTAGATGTAAAACTTTATTTATGCTAACCGCTAAATCCCTTTAATGGCACAAAATGTTTGGGATCAATTCTATTGAAAAAAAGCGAACTTCTGAATAAAATATATTTGATCAACTTTAGAAAGCTTTTGGCTAATCTTCAATTTTTTTTTCTTCCCTCTTCTCTCTTCTTTCTGAGACTCCAATTATACATTTATGTTAGCCCACTTCATACTATTTTGAGTCATTAGTACTGTTGTTTATTAATTTTTTTCAGTGTGCTTAAACTTGAATAATTTCTACTGATCTGTTTCCAAGTTCACTGATACTTTATAATGATGTTTCCAAACTATTGGTGATGCCATCAAATAATTTCAGATACTGAATTTCTTGGGTTCTAGGACTAAAATTTCATTAAAAAATTATCTGTAGCACTCTTGAAATTTCTTACCCCTTCACTTATTGATCCAACTTTTCTAGTGAGATCCTTTAACATACTTTGTTGTTTAATATACTTATCATGGTTATTTAAAGTTTGTCTATCAGTTTTAAAATCTGAGGTCTATTTCTACTGATTTATGATAAATGACAATGCAGAGCAGTTGGAAAAGGATTTTTTTTAAAATTCTACTGGGTAGTTATATGAGAAAAAAATGAAACCCTCTTCATTTTTTCATAAGAGTATGAAAATGTTCATACTCTTAAATCAATTTTAGGTGGTTAGTTGACCTAAACGCTCAAAGAAAAATGGTATGTTTTCAGACAGTAAAATAGGAGGATTTCCTTGTGACCTTGGGGTAGGCAATGATTTCCTAACTGGGACAGCAAAAGCCCAAACCAAAATGAAAAACTGATAAATTAAACTTCAATACAAATTAAAAATTTGCATTCATCATAATCTAACATAATCTAAAATGCAAGCCATAGATTAGAAAAAGGTGTTTGCTTGCAGCAATCGTAACTGAAAATGGATTCACCTGTCGACTATATAAAGATCTCCTACAAATCAAGTAGAAAAAAGACACACAACCCAATAGAAAATAAAAGCGCTTTATTAAAGAAGTTGTCAAATGGCCAATAGTCACATGAAAAGATAATCTTTTCCATTAGTCATTAGAAAAGCGCAAATTAATACCACACAACTACAAATGTGAGGATGTGGAGCAACCAGAACTCACAACATACATTGCTGGTAAGAGTTTAAGTTTGAAAAACTGTTGGCAGTATCAACTATAACTGACCAAAAGCATAACTTATGACCAAGCTATTCCACTTTTAGATGTTTATCCCAATAGAAATATGTACCTATAAAATGTTCAGAGCAGTATTATTTGGGATAGCACTAAAACTGTAAATAATGTGAATATTCAATGTCAGTTTAAGGGACCAGTCACAAAAGACCACACATTATATGACTCCATTTTTTATAAAATGTCCAGAGCAGGCAAATCTAGAGATAGAAAATAGACTAATGGTTGCTTAGGGGGAACTGACAGCTGAAGGGTATGAAATTGTTTTTTAAGGTGATGAAAATGTTCTAAAATTGATTGTGGTGATGGGTGTATATTCATATATGTGAATATATTAAAAACCAATGAATTGTACACTTTAATTGGGTGAATTGTATGATACGTGAATTATATTTCAGTAAAGGTCTGATTAAGAAAAGAGTAACAATATAATAAAGGATAAACTGTGGTACATTCATTCATACAACCGAATGCCTTAGAGCATAAAATAAAATCAAGTAAACTGAAATAAAAATAATTACCTTCTATGTGCAACAACATGTACGAATCCCTCAAATATAATGTGGAGTGTAAGAAACCAAATACTATAAGGTATTTGCTGAATAATTAATTTCATGTTAAAACCAAGAATTGACAAAACTAATTAATGTATTTGAGAACAAATGGTGATTTTATATGGGGAGAAGATGCCCCTAACTGGGGCGGGGGGATGTAAGATGCTAGTAATATTCTGTTTCTTGATCTGGGGGTAATTGCAAGTGTGTATCTGCGTCACTATGAAAGTTCACTGAATTTGTACATTTATGGTTTGTGCACCCTTCTATGTATGTTGTAGTTCAACAAAAGTTTCTTAAGACATTCTAAAAAATTCAATGGTCTACTAAGGTGCTCTGCTAGTATGCACTGAAAAAAAGGACTAAGAGAAAAACATTTTAACAGTTATTTTTTGTGGTCTGGGTTTATGGGGAATTTTTAATTTTCTTCTATTTACCTTTCAGTACCTTCCAAATGACCACCATGGGCATATATTAGTGTTATCAATAGAAAAAAAAAAGCTTTTAAAATGCAATTGTCTTGAGAGATACTCATATATTCCTTTTTATACTAAGCTAATTTATTCAAAATGCAAGGCCTATGGCTTTTGCTGTGAGAAAGGAAGTGACTGCTTGGTTTAGCAACAAGCAGACTGTCGACGCCAGTCTGGGGACTTCCCGGTGGCTTCCACGACCGATAGGAAAGCACCACGCCACCCTCCAGGCCCTACGGGAGAACAGGAGCAGAGGTGCAGGTGTGGGGACCCAAAAGATCACGAACCAGGCCTGGGCAAGGCCAAGTCAGAGAAAACCTGGTGAGCAGCTCGCAGACCTCACCGGTTCTCAGTCCTTATCACAAAACCGTGGTCGGAGCTGTGAAGTGGCGAAGATCTAACCTAAGCTCTCGCGTCCCCTGCTGGGCAAAGCGAACGGTAATTCTTAAGTTTTTGTACAACCAGCAGCTAAGAACATTAAAAAAAAAAAAAGATGGTTAAAACAAAGAAACAGCCGAATTTACGAAAGAAACCAGCAATGGCCGGAAAAGCCTAAAACAAAAAGGCTGACCGCCCCCTGATGAGAGGCTGTAGGTCCAAAAATCTTAACATATTTTCAAATTTTACCTGCGCACCTGCTTGCTGGTAAGAAGCCTCGGTGGAATGAGAGTGCCCTTACGGGCAGTGGTGCCAAGCTGGTGATGCCGCCAGCCTGATCTAGGAAGTCAGAATCCACTAACCAAAGTGTGAAAATTCACCTCTGAGGGATCCAGCCTGAAAAGGCATAGCCTGCCGCAACCGGCCCACAGCGGCTGTTCTCGACAGAGGGCTGCAAAAGGATGAGTGATGATCACTGCAGTCCTCAGCGGATCGCAAAGAGTAGGGTGCAGACTTTCCAACTGGGAAAGCATCGTTACCAGTCCTGGAGAAAACAACCGAGCCCTTAGCGGAGTTTTCTTTCTTCTGTGGTAGGAAGCTGCTCCACACTGCTTGGTCCGCCCGCCAGACGGGTAACTTTGCAAGAAGCGCCGCGTGGGTGCGGCCAGCCGCTCAGCGCATGCGCAGTGGCCGCCTTGAGGAGGGGTCCTCCCACCGCGCAGGCTTCCAGGTTCCCACCTCCACACTCCTGCGAAGAGTGCGCTTCTCAAAGGCGCGGGGGCGGGGCGGGGCGGGGGCGGGGGGGGGGATGATGTGTGCGGGCCGATAGAGGGAAGGGCACGTACAATTTTTTGCTGAATAATTTGAGTTTGTGGATAGCGTAATCCTTTGCCCTTAAGTGTTGCCAGCAGCTGACCTACACAAAAGAGATTTTTTATGTGATTCAGCCCAATACTTCAGCCCTATGCCCCAGGAACAAGGGATCCTTCTGTATCAGGAAGTCTCAACTGAGACGCTATCGTCATTTTGGGCAGGAGGAGTCTTTATTTTGGCGGGTTGTTCTATGCACTGTACAGTGTTTAGCAGCATCTCTGGCCTCTACCCCCTAGATACCAGTAGCATCCCCCTCCTCCAAAGTTGTGACAATAAAAAATGTTTCCAGACACTGCCAGATGTCCCTGGGGTGAAGTGGGAGTGGTGACATCACCACTATTGAAGATTATTGTCCTTACATTTTCACAATACGGTGACCACACCTGGGAAATTTAATATTGTTACTATAGCATACACCCCATGTTCAAATTTCCCTAATTGTCTCCAAAATGTTGCTCTATTGTAGGTTTGTAAAATACATAAGAGGATCATATATTGTATTTAGTTGTCATGTCTTTCGTTTCCTTCAGTTTAGAACATCTCCCCAGCCTTTTTGTTTGTTGTTGTGCTGGTATTGACATTTTTGGTTTATTTCTAGGGTTTTTTTTGTTGTTGTTGATATGAAAATGGGGGTGTTCTTTTCTATTTCTCCCTAGAGCTACTTATTACTTAAATATGTGAAGGATTGATTTCTATATGTCATTTTTTTATCTTGCTACTGTGTTGACCCTTCTGTAGCTTGTAGGACTTTTCTGATTCTATCAGTGTCTCTATTTATACTTTTATATAACTGCAGTGATTGTTCTTTTTGAAGCTCAAATTGCCCATCTTTGACTAGTAGAAGACGTTTCATACTGGCTTCTATGGTCATTTGGCACAACCACAAATATCTTGATATTTTTCTTGCCTTCTGACTCTGCAAGAATCGGACTTTCTGACTCTGTCCCCAAATCAGCTGTTTCTCAAATGAGTCCTTATTACTTCCAGTGAAATGGTATTTGGAGATCACAATCTGGGCATACTAAAGGATGTTCAGGGCTAAATGACTTGTCAGTGCTTCTCAGATTTTTACTGGCACAGTTAATTTTTTAAAGAAATGTGGAAATATGTAGTTTTTAAAAAAGATAAACATATATCATAAATTTTTACTATTTCAATTCTGAAGAAAGATAATATAGGATTTTAATTTAACATATTTGAGTTTATATTCTTCCTTCTCATGCTGAAAAGCTTGGTTCTTAATGATATTAACTTTATTACTTATTATTTTTCCCATAATACATATCTAATAGTTCTAAAATACCAATACCATTATTTCAATTAACAGAACTGCTATATGCTCTTTAATGAAATTAAGTCCATTTGTTTTATGTTGTTTTAGAATCTGCTTAATAAAAAAGAAAATTAAATCCATATTGGATAACAAAAACAATCCCTAAATATTTCTAACTTTTTGTGTGGACTGTCTCATTCATTTATTTAATTCTTTTATTTTTTGTTGATATAAAGACTTAAGGCTTTGAATTTTGTTCTGAACAAAATTTTAGCTGTATTTTGTAGAATCTGATATCATGTTTTAATTTTATTTCTCAATATCAGTTGGTACTTCCCTTTGAGCAAGCTTTGTTTAATAAAAACATTAAAATTTCAAGGTGGGGAGGCTGTCTTATATTTTGATTGTTATTAATTTATAGTTTTATCATATTGTTGATAGGGAATATTATTTGCACTATTTCTTTATGTATTTTTGAGTTGTGTCTGAAACCTAATAAAGAGTCGATCTTCATAAATGTATTTTATACCAGGTTTTGTTTTTCTTGGACTAAAAGAAGTATACTAATGTCTGCCATTATTTATGTACTTCTATTTTCTCTCCAAATCACTGTGGTTTCTCTTTTATGAAAGTAGTTGCTGTGTTATTTGCTGCATACATTTTCATAAATATTTTATTTTCACTGTGAATTGTAGTCTTTCGTATTGTAAGGTGTTCTTCTTTGTCTTGGTAAAGGTTTTAGCCTGAATTCTACCTTATTGGATTTCAAAATCTCAATTCTTGCTTTCTTTTTATTTGCATTTTCTTGGTATACTTTGCCCATCCTTTCATTGTCAGAATTTCTGAGTTGTTTAAATGTGTTTATATATAGCATAGAGTTGGGTTTTGCTTTGGGATCAATAGGACAGTTTTTTTGTTTTAATAGTGGGATTAAGTCAATTTACATTTCATGCTGTGGCTGGTATATTTCATCTCAGTTGTCTCATTTCATATTAAATTTACATATGTAATAGATGGCATATTTGGTGTTGATAGGTGCTACTGAGGAAAATAAAGGGGAAAGGAGGTAGGTAATACTGGGGCGGGGAGCATTCCTTTTAAATAAGTGGTCGTGGAAGACCTCACTGAGATGGTAGCTTTTGCACACGTTAGCCCGAGGGATAAAGTCACGAGGCTCAGATAGGGTCTTGCACATCTTCAGCAGGAAGACCATTCTCCTTCAAGGGGGATTTTGGTGCTAAATGTTGAAATAATATTATTTCTACCATACCACAGTAATAAATTAATAATTCTATGGAAATACATGAATAATTCTGGTAATTGCAGCTTATGTAGGACAGGAAGCTAGGCTTGTGGATATTATATTTTGGGGAGTAACTTACGTATGTAAACAGTTTCATCTCTACTGGCTTTGAGGATTGGATTATTAAACACCTTTACCAAATCTATACCACTGTAGTAATTTTTGAATATATTTTTCAATTTTCTGATGTTCCAGGTTCAACCCTATATTCTACTCCAAACACTTCAGATACATATTCACAACTATACCTTTTGATTATTTTCAGGTGTGACTTTTCATGGGAAGAATGTTATTGAAACATACATATCAATGATCTGTATTTTGACCAATAAAATGTTCCAAAAGCATAAACACGGTAAAGTTCTGTACTCAAAATCCTGACTAAACAGAAAATGAAATAGAAGTTTTGAATTCTTTTAAAAAGTCAAATATTTGGCTTAAAATAGTTTTTTTTCTTCTTATAAAGAAATCTGTTGTTTTAATGGAAAACCATGGCAGAGACAGTAGAATGAAATGGGTGTGTGTGGGGAGGAGGAGTGGGAGTGAATTAGGATGGTAATCCAGAAAAGCAGTGCCCAGGTTTCAAAGGGATGGGAACTGAGAAGGGACAAACTTTAAATATATGCAGTGTTATTTCTTCCTGGTCTTTCTGTGCTTCACTTGGTAGCATTTTAATTTTCTGCTTCCTTTTCCCTTCTTTTTTCTTCTTCACCTTTCTTCTTCTTAAACTAAGCTGTCACAGTAAAATGCTGCCTGAAAAAGTCACAACTGAAATAGACAACTGAACGGTGCATTGTAAAATAGGACACAAAACAAAAGACTTCATCTGAGAGCTGAGATCATCGTGGCACACACAGACCCAGTGCTGCCATTCAACGGCGTTTCTCCGAGTATGGGACAATGTCTACAATTCTTGGTATGCTATTGCCCCCTGCTGTTCATGGGGAAACACTGACTGCAGAAATTGCACTTTTTAGTGCAAAAATGCTATGAGTAAGTGCTATTAGAGAAAGTCAGACGATGTAGTTCAAAGATTTTGAAGCTAAGCAATTAAAGAATTGCTTTCAAAAAGACTAAATATGAAAGGAATTACAAGGCAGCTTTACCTACTCCTCTATATGTCAAAAAACAAAAATCTATGACTGAGTTCCTTGGGTAACGAATCCAATTACTTTTCTGAGTTTCTGAGGAGAGCAGAGCACACGGTAATTGTGTTAACTTGGAGATAAATTGCTAAAGAGAGAGGAGGCAGAGAACATAGAGGGGAAAATGTGCGAGACCAGGGAGATAATGGATAATTTACATGAAACTAGGGTAAAGCATTTCGTTCCTGAACAGACAGATTGCGCATTCCTTTGGGACTTTGAGCAGATACTTGCTTGTCTCCTTGAAGAACCTGGATGGGCCTCTTGTGATCTCTCTGGTGTTTTGCCTCTTCTTCTTGGCTTTGGTCACGGAAACTCCTCAGAACTGTTAGAATGTGGGTTGGTCCCCTGGAGTAGAACAGAGGCACGTAATCAGAGCTATTTCCTGGACTAATATGCAATTTCTAAAAAGGTCAGGAGCAATCTCCGAGATGGAAGATTGCAAATGTGTGTTTAAACATGGGGGTTGCATGTTAGGTGGACTAGGTTCCGACCTCTTGTGCCCAAGGCTGGTAGCCCCTGAATGCCAGAATTTCCAGTGGAATTAGGTAAAAACATGTCCAGTTCCCCTTCTTTACTCGGTAAAAGCAGTTTGGGGCCTTGCTCTGTCGTTTGGATTTTGCCCGGACTCTTTTTTTACTCCATGGGGAATGCAATTAGAGAAGAACCTTTGATATTTGGAAAATGACATGCAGCCATGTTATAATAAACCTGGAAATCCAGCCTGAACTGTTGCGGGAAAGATTTAGTTTTTACTGTAATTACCCCTAAGGAACCACTTATAAAAATTAATTCCAAAGGCACAAATGATGGATTTTAAGAAATAAAAGTTTGAGAAAACATTTAATTGATTTATTTCAGGTAACAACAAGTAAGCTGATTCCTTAATGCTTGATGTAGCTACAGTGATTAGTTTCAACACTCACTAGCATTTTCTGTCTTTCTAGGGTGGCATCTTACTATTTTACATACTTATTTACTCACTTAAATTTATATTATCCATCTTATGTATTGAAATGATATAATTGATTTTGGAGTCCAAAACACATTATAAACAAATTGAGAAAAAACCCAAATATTGTAAAACTTGTTGACCACAAATAGAATGTAAACAAATAAAGAAAAACATGTTTTTGTAATAAGTGATAACCAAACAATTGTATGAAGAAATGACATGAACTGGCTCGATCCAAGTCAGGTGGGCACTTCTTATAAAAACTCAGCACTGATGTCTCTTTGGTGAGCATCAGGTTGAGGAAGATTAACAAGCAGTCGCTGTGACGCTTCAATGCCTGTGCTGCGCTGCGAAGAAACTTGCTGTTGCTCTCACTGCAGCACTGCGACCAGCGCCATGGCTTTGGAACCTCTGCTGAAAGCTGCATCAGTCCTGACTCCCAAGAATCCTCATTAAAAGGATCCGCCTGCAGTCCACTGGCTCTCAGGCCCATGGATTTTAGAGAATCTGGTATCCTGCACCTTTAAATGTATCATGTGCCCTTGACCTTGTCTATTGAGCATTGGTTGCATCGGCAGCTTGCAGTTAAGCAAGCAAGTAAATTGCATTGAACATTCAAACTGAAGTCCTATGGGATCTGCTTTCAAGTGCTAAATTTACTTTCGATTTCAATCTGCTTTTGCCTTATTAGGACAGCTACATTTACACAACAATTGGCATAGTTGGCAGGATACCAGTGCCAATGCAAATGCCTTCTTAGGATACCACAACTGATTTAAATTCTAAATTCTAAAAATATAAAACTTAATAGGAGGTGAGAATTAGTCTCTGCTAGACATATTTTCATTGACTATTTGGAATTTTGTGTGTCTTTTTTTTAAATTACATTGATATCTGGGGGAAAAATCCTGACAAAAAGGATGATACTCAAACTATAGAAAATCTTTTTAAACAACCAAAGAGAGAAAACTATGGATTAAAAAGTGAGGCTCTTTGGCAGTCAGTAGAGGACCTCATAAAACCAACTTTTAGGATTACAGGCACTTGGTATGTCAACTTGATCACCTGACCAGAAGAGTTATAGCCTATAATTAAAAGAGGTGAGAAGAACAAATACTCTATTACTGGGAAAAGCAAGCAACATAGACAAAGATAGAAATACAGGAAAATTTCTGGCCAGAAGAAATGTATCTAAGAGACCAGTCCCAAATCCTAACCTTGTTACTACAGATAATGACCCCGTTCCCTTGCCAGGCAATGGTGACTATATGGATGAGCCATACAAGCCAGATGGATGGGTGGCAAGACCCATGAATAAGTTAAAACTATTACGAGTAGAAATGATGATGACCCTATTGCAATAATAGAGCAAATGGCATGTA